>NC_058376.1:94465406-94768184 GCF_018350175.1 Felis catus | reverse complement strand
TGACTTTGAATTCCAATTCTGCCATTTACTATCTGTGGGGCTCATGCTTTTAATTACTCATTTGTAAAATGAACACAGTAGCAGTGTCCGCTAATGGGAGTTGTTTCCAGGATTAAACAGACTAATATATGTTGTACTAAGTAAAACAGTGCTTGGCATATGATAAGTACTCAGCCATTTTTATTTTGACCATGGATGTTGTTGTTATGACTATTATTAATAATGTTATGTTCTGTACTACCAATCGCTCCCCTGAACAGTCTCTCTTTGGGAGAGAGGAACGAAACGTGCTTGTAGCAGTATGTACCCTGACTCTTCAAAACAATCTGGATGAAAAGATTTTTTTTTTGGTCCAGTTTCAGCCAACATTAACTATGGGCAAAGCCCTCTACCAGAGGCTCCAGGGAGACCACTTCCTTACCCTTCAAAGAAGGATGGAGGCTGGTCATAAGCTTCAGCCACAGGAATTCAGTAAGCAGGACTGAAATAGGAACTCAGTCAAACAGGGTTTAAAATGGATCCTCCTAGTAGACAATCCCATCATATTAATTTACTGTTCAACTTCTGGCTCCCACATTGGCTCTTGCACTGGTTTGGGGGAAAGGACCAGGACGTATAGCATCCCATCCCTGGTTTAAAAAAAAAAGTTTATATTTCTTTTATATATTGGACTTTTGCCTAAGAGGATGTGATCAAAATGTTCTATTGGGAAAACAGAAAGTTTGAAAACCATGTAAAATCCTGTCATGCTATTTACTTCCTTCATGACCTGGCCCTACCTTGTCCAGAAGGATCTTGTATCACTCTCTCCTCAGCCCTTTTGAAACTAAATTATATAATAGTTTCCAGAATATACTTCAATGCTATTTCAGCCTCCATGCCTTGGCACAGGCTGTCTCCTTGGCCAGGAATATCTGTCTGATTGTCCTTCCTGGGCTTAATTACTCTACCTTACTGTCAATATCAAACTTTATAAGTAGCTTGGTTCATGAATTTTATAATTTTATTATAAAATGGATTTGTTTCACTTATAAATATTTGGAGCGAGGCTGTATAATTGTGAGTTCTCCTGCAGACAAAGGAGCACTTTTTCATCTTTGAATTTCCAGTGCCCATCAGAAACTCAGTTTTCAGTAAATGTTTATTGAATATATTAATGGGAAAAAAACACACAGTAAATTAAACACGAAATGCCCTTCTGTGTTAATTGGAGACCTATAGCAATGTGGTTGAGATGATGGATTTCAAGGATACAGTTAAATCGCTCAGGCTGAAATAGTCACCCTACCATGTACACGTTACATTGAGCCAGACACTTAATAAGCCCGGTCTTCTCATCTCTGTAATGGCGCTGCTAATGGAAGTTGTTTTGTAGGTTACTGAAAGGATTAAATAATCAGAATATAGAAGGTGCTTGAAAGAGTCTGGCTCGTAATAATCACTCCCACAGTGTTAGTTACCATTATTATTATTTCTGGCTGCAACATAACAAAGGCACTTAGAGAGGCACTTGAGAACCAAATCAGTTTTAAGCACATCCACTGCAATGGTATTTGATAGCACAGTGCTGCAATTCTCCCGGTTTTACCTACTCAGCATCCTTCCCACCCTTTCCTCAAATATCTCTCGTGTTTTTCTTTCGTGAATCGTCCTTTCATGAATCATCCAGCCCTTAGTCCCTGTAGCTTCCAGGGCCAGGCACCCAATCCAGATATGGAAGAAGGAAACAAGGGTTGGCTCAGGAATAGGGACGTGACCCAAGCTGCACCACTGATATTCAGACTGGCACTTTGCTGGGACTAACAATAATGAAGTAATTAGAACATGAGCCTGGACCTGTTGGTGGGAGGAAAGCAGAGCACAAAGACAGAGAGAGCCAACATTCCTAATCACACTATGTGACTTCCAATAATTTCCATTTTCAGCTTCATTTGGTTTGAGGGGGGCTTTGGTACTACACCCCACAGTGTCCTGAGCAATAGGATCAGAACCAGTCATTGTAAAGGTGAAAGCCTATGGCATTAAGTTATTATCTCCTTAAGTCCTGTGTGGGCTTCAAGGTATCATTGTAAAGGGACTGGTTTACACCAGGAATCTTTCTCCAAATGAAAATGAGAATCATTTATGGGGTGACCAAAGACCACAGTCTCTTCACATATGGTGGCCAGAAAGCAGCAAATCTAAAAGCCTAGAGAAGTGCCCCTCTGACTTTCACGAATCTGGAGTTCCTTGAGGAGCTTGTAGAAAAGGCAGGTTCTGAGGGTCCCCCAGGACCCTTTCTCATGAAGACCACCAGAGGGCTGACAGTTCACTGAAGCTAGTGGTCCACTTTGAGAAATGTTGTTTAGATATTGTAGGCAAATCTAGAGTACACAAACCCAGCTGGGAAGGAATCCCCAGAAAGCCGCGAAATGAAGAAATTCTCATAATTATTTCAGGAACTAAAACAACTTCAAAGACTGAGTCTGAGTCGAAGTACTAATTCTGAAGCAAATATTGGCAATTTTGGAAGTGTCTCGGCATTAAAACCAGAAGAGCAGAAGCATTATATCCAGTTCTCTTTGTGGCTATTTTCTATTAAAAAAAAAAAAAAAGAAAGTGGTGTAGAATAAAAACAATAATTTAAAAATTGATTTCAAGCTTATGGTTTTATCAATTTCATTACAATAAACTATAGTAACTTTGCAGTAGATCACTGCAGACAATTAACAAAGACGACCTTTGAGAATTCATCTCCATTTTTAACAGAGCAGCTATAATGAGCGCAATTATAATAATTGGTAAGAAGCGTTTGCAGCATTCCATAATACACAAAAGACAACATGGCAAAATGAAATAGATTGTTTTCTGAGGATACCACACAAATTCCACAAAGGAAATCATACACTGACTGTAGTGTGTAAGGGGGTGATACAAAAGTCATTTGATGCTGTATCAGACACCGAGGGAAATAAGAAAACTATCTCCTGATGTGCTATCCATATTTATCTTTGATAAAGCGTCAATGGTTACAAAATAGTCAATGAGGTGCCTGAATCAGGGAAACTACTCAGCCTTTTCAACAAGGGTTCCCTTAGAAAATTAAGCCTAAATAACATAAAGCATACATTGTATGCAACGGATCGACTCCCTGGGTGCTGGCAACAGCCTTAGCTCTGTATCATCCTCCGGAGAATTGAGAAAAGAGACTCCCAAGTTATTTTCTGTTGAGCTTCGCTATCTTGTGGAACCCAGTTTAAAAGGGCTAACTGACACTCCTTAAACTGAGAATACATACGCTGGGATAAAAAGCTGTGTTGATTCCAAAGCAAGGTGGTCTAACAATAGTCAGTGGTTCTTCAAGCAACTTGAAGTCTCAAAAATAGAACCAGAAACTAGAAAAGTAACATCCAGTGCTCTCAAGTCATACTTTGCGCATCAACATACAGCTTTGTGCGCTGAGATTAATGATGTCAGTGGAAATCAACTGTCGGTTCCACAGAGCCACACAACAGAACTTTGCAGCATGAATGTCTTGGACCCCACCCACAACCAAAAATTGTTAAACTGCCAAGTGCATCACATTATGTGAAGATCCTATTCAATCCAGGGAAAATATAGTAGTATGACTTCAGCAGAATTGCAAAACAAATTAACTTGTTTTGTGGTAAACACTTTGCAAAGGGTTTACAAACTTATAATGGATTTCTGTGTAGATACTGATAGTACCTGATCTTGACTTTTGTGTCAGATTTGCTAACTGACCACACCAGTATCCATTCTCCCTTCCTGCCTGACTATCAGAACCCGGATTTTTAACTGCACATATTGGGAGAATAAAAAACTACATTTCCCAGTTTCCCTTGCAGCTAGGTACACCCAATGAAAGCAGAAGTTAAGTAGAAATGTTGTATACAAGTAGACAAGATTTTAGTGGAAGGAGCTCTTTTCTGTACCCTTCTGCTCCCACCCACTCACTCTTCTTGCCGCCAAAGAATGTGATCAATTGAAATCTGACAACCACCTTGAACCATGGAAGTGACCTTTAGGGTGGAAGACACTTGGTCACACTGTTGCCATACATCCCTGGGCTATAGATTCCAGACTCCTTTAACATGAGAGAGCAAGACACTTGCATTGTGCTCCAGCCTTTGTTATTTTGAGTTTTCTGTTTCAAGTGGCAGAATCTAAACCTAATTCATATAGTCTACATGCAATTTCTTATTCAGTAAAGGCCAGGTGAACTAATGAACTAATAGGGATTAAGTATCTGAACTGGTTTGCAACCTCTGAAATTTGAATAATGTATTTGAAAAAATAAAATAGGGGCCCCTGGGTGGAGCAGTCGGTTGAGCGTCCGACTTCAGCCAGGTCACGATCTCGCGGTCCGTGAGTTCGAGCCCCGCGTCAGGCTCTGGGCTGATGGCTCAGAGCCTGGAGCCTGTTTCCGATTCTGTGTCTCCCTCTCTCTCTGCCCCTCCCCCGTTCATGCTCTGTCTCTCTCTGTCCCAAAAATAAATAAAAACGTTGAAAAAAAATTTAAAAAAATGTTTATAAAAAAATAAAATAAATAAAATAAATAAATGAAAGGACAAATAAAAGGGAGTAGTACTTTATCAAAGTGCCAATAAACATGGGAACGATTTTTTGCCACTGAAAGGTATCTATAATTTAAAGATGAATTCAGATCATTAATAAGTAAGGAAAGGAAGGCAGTACAAAGTGTGGTATAAATGAACATTAGTGAAATTAGTATTACGGTAGACAGTGTATCATATAATGTATACTTATCAAAGGTAACAAACTAGGCCAGAAAAGATATATATAGATTGAAGTCTGTCTGACAAACAGATATATTGTGTGCCTTTTTAAAATTTGTATGTTGGTTCTTGGTATCTTCATGTGGTTCATTCATTCTGTGTCTATTTACATCAAATAAACCACTTCTGGGCCAAATGGAAGACTTTGGTCTTTTAGCTTTTATGTACAGCAAGCAGACATCTTAGAAAAATCCCCAGAACAATAGAAAATTATTAACATATTTTTGATGTCCGGTGTGTGTTTTCAAGTCTGATTTTTGCTCTGTACTCTCAAAAAGGCATTAAAATATTTTAAATAGCCGCAGCAAAAAGATTGAAAGCATAAGATTGTATTTAAAATAAAGTCTATTCCTTTTGATCATCCAGGCAGAAATTTTGTTTCAGTGTTGCTCCATAATAACAAGAATTTTTGGTTATTTGGTCAATAATTTCGAGGAGGGAAATGTTTATGTTAAATATCCTACTAGGATTTTAGAGCTACCCAAACTCTTATCTACTCCAGCGTTAGGTGGACCTTTGGGAAAACTGTTAAGACCCATCTCTTCTGTGTAATCTCTGTATTATTCTTTTAATACCTTCAAATCCGTGTTCTGTCTTCATATGCAAATATCCTTGGTTGTGTTTATGTAAATTTTTGAAACACATTATTCGCTCTACATAAGGCAGTGTGTAGGTTTCTAATTTAATTAGAATGGTTTATCCCTGGTCTTCTCAGTCAGATGTTGAATACTCTTACTGCTCTATGTTAAGCTCAGTGGGGAAATATCTTAGATGTTTAAGAAGATTCTATTTCTGAAAAATGATTTTTTCACTAATTTCTCTATCATAACTATATAGCTACTGAGATGGCAAAATAAAGATACATTACCCCTGTGACATCCATAACCTTAATGGCTGCAAGCTGGCCCGTTTTAACATGACGACCCTGTAAAGAAAAAAAAGTAATAATAGAAGACTTTAGTTCTGATAAGCAATGTCTACATTCAGTTCCAACTATAGAGAACAATTATCTAGATCACTGTTATAGAACACCTATAGGAAAGACAGACAGACAGAGATGGACAGACAGATACACACATACACATACACACACACACACACACACACACACACACACACAGAAATCTTAAATGCTTTAAGGATCAATTTCTATTTAGCATTTACTTTGTAAAACATCTCCATCATTTTGGTTTTTTGGGTTTGTTTTCATAATGGTTGTCAAGTTAACCAAAAAAAGGCAATATTCAATAACTTGTTTTTATCTTCTCTCCAAGGTAAGGGCTAGTGTGAGGGAAGGGGAGCTAGGTCTGGGTGTGGAGACACAAGTATCTCCTCTGTCAGAAAATACTCAGTAGGTGAAGAAACTTTAGTTTCCTTGATTATGAAAATATCTTGTATTAACAGTCTCAACTGGATATGACTCTGCTATTACTTGAGACTGTAAGTTAATCTCTATCTTAAAAGTGAGGCTAGAATAAAACAGATAGTAATAAATCTAAATTTGTGATCAAAGGGACAGCATTGAACAGAAGCAACTATTTCCCCGAAAATGGGCAACTTGGGTCTTTGGAACCACAATGAAGTGTCAACCACACAGAATCAGAAGAGAATAGGGTGTGGTGAGGGGCCAACACCAGAACAGAAGACTTCTCTTCACTTGCTCCTTGAGATACGTGAAGTCCACCTCCCACTCTCACACAGTAGCAGGGATGACCAATACGTCTAACTTCTAAATGCATTTCATATATGTTTTCTAAAATACATTTCAACTATGACTGCTCCCCGGGAGTGTGATGCTGCTTCCAAGATCAGTTGGATTCAAATCCCAGCTGCATAACCTTAGGCGAGTCTCTTAACCGTCTTGGCTTCAGTTTCTTCATCTGAAAAATGGAGATAACGGTACCTGACTCCTGGGATGGCCGTGAAAATTAAATGTGATAATGTATATAAAGTGCTTGACAATGCCTGGCACAGATCAGCTGTCAGCAGATGCTGCCTATGATTGTTTGTGACCCTGTCCTGTGCTTCATGTTAAATGTCGTCTTTCCTTCTAGGCCACGTGACTCATGAAGGCCTGGGTCATGTCTCATCGTTGTGTTTCCAGTACCTGGAGTGGTGGGTGCTCACCCCACAGATGAAGTGGTGTGTTTATGGATGAAAACAGCAGGTGATGGACGCTTGTAGTTGGGAAGAGGGGAGAGGCTTAGTGCTGTCTGCGCCTTTGCGTCTCATCTTTCTCAGCTTTTTGCATCTATTTTCTCTGACTCTAGTAGCACTTCCTTCACCTTCCGGCCTCCCATCCTGCTCCCTTTCCTCCTTGGTCAGGAAAGAGCTAAAAGAAGGAGGCATCAAGTTGGTAACTCAATATGGACATGGCACAGCCCCTCCTACTTATTTCGACCTTCAAGACAGTAAGGGAGGAGCCGGGAGTGTCACCTCTCAGAGCCCTGAACTGAAGCTCCAGAGGCCTGAGTCCTGTCCAGGTTCTGCTCATGACCAGTAGGTTCATCCGAGACAAGTGATGTAACCCATCTGAGCCCTGGTTCCCTCCTCTGCAAAATGTGGGGGAAAAGGGCTCAGTGGCTGAAAGTGAGGGGAGCAAGTATTATTGTTACCACCACCCCTTTCCACTGCAAAGAGCATTTGGAAATAGTTTTGGCAATGACTGAGTGAGTAGTGTAGTGCTACTGCAATTCAGTGTCCAGAGATCAGGAATATTAACTTCAGGCAGAGAGTTAATCTCACACAAGGGAGAAGTAGCAACAGCGCCCTCTGTTGATAAACACCAAACGGCCTCTGGAATTGTCCAGGTCCCAGTAAGAGTCTATGGTGCTGTAATGTTGACCATAGCAAAGGAATCAACAGCTTTTCTTTGGGAATACAGTTGACTCCCGAACAGTGTGAGGGTTGGGACACTGACCCCTGTGGAGTCAAAAATCCACGCATAACTTTTGACTTCTCAAAAACTTAACAAATAATAATCTACTATTCACCAAAAGCCTTACCAATAACATAGATCGGTTGGTTAACATATATCTTGGGGCACTTCTGTGGCTCAGTCGGTGGCTTTTGATTTCTGCTCAGGTCTTGATCTCACAGTTCATGAGTTTGAGCCCCGCACTGGGCTCTGCGCTGACAGTGTGGAGCCTGCTTGGAATTCTTTCTCTCTTTCTCTCTCTCTTTCTCTCTGCCTCTCCCCTGCTTGCACTCTTGCACTCTTTCTCTCTCTCTCAAAAATAAATAAACATTAAAAAATATATGTCCTATAGTGATATATATTATGGACTGTATTCTTACAATAAAGTAAGCTAGAGAAAAGAAAGTGTTATTAAGAAAATCATAAAGAAGAGAAAATACATTTACAATACATACTGTAAAAAATCTGCATGTAAGTGGACCAATGCAGTTCAAGCTCATGCTGTTCAGGGGTCAACTGTATAAAGTCTTTAAAGTAAGGGCCATAAATCATACCTTAAACAATGGCTGTTTCTCTACTAAAGCACTAAAGAGGGTAGAGAAACTGAAGGCAAATATAGAGGGTCTGAATGGTATCCTAGAGCTGATTCACCTTGAAATTATTATTATTTTTTTTTTTTTTGAGAGAGAGAAACAGAGTGAGTGGGGAGGGGCAGAGACAGAGGGAGAGAGAGAATCCCAAGCAGACTCCACATTATCAGCACGGAGCCCGATGCAGGGCTTGAACCCACGAATTGTGAGATCATGACTTCAGCCAAAACCAAAAGCCAGACACTTAACTGACTGAGCCACCCAAGCGTCCCCACCTTGAAATTCTTTTAATGGCTCCATACAGCCAGATAAGGGCAAAACCACCTGCATATGGCTTGCAGGGCCTCCTACGAACTGGCCCTCTATCTGCCATACCACCTTGGTAGGCTCCCATCTGCTTTTATTCCGTGGTCCTTGAGACTAAACTATTTGTGTTCTCTAAATGTACCATATTGTTTCTTGCCTCTCTGATGATGTGTTTCCTTGGCCTAAGACACCCTTCACCTCCTGAATCCCTAGTAAACTTATTCACTCTTGTCAGATTCAACTTAAGTACCACCTTCTCTGAAACCTCACTGTCAATCACTCACCTCTGTGCTACCAATGAACATGTTCATGTTTCTGTTATTGCACTGGGCCCAAAGAACCTGTCCCTCTGTTTTTCCTTCCTACTCTCCCTTCCTTCTTCTCTTGCTTCATTTATAGGAGACCCCTGCCTAGGACCCCTCCCCCCAATCTTATATAGAATCCTCCTGGTTCAAGAAGAGGCTTGACCAGCAAACTCTGGTTTGCTCTGACAGCCACCTCTTTCTCTTCCTCTGTGGGAGCCCGAAGCACCTCTGTCAACACGCAGTTTGAGAAACAGTGCACTTGATCTTTAACTCCTTAAGAAACAGGGGATCCTCTTAATAATTTGTAACAAAGACACGTCAACACCTAGTTCTTTCCACCAGCAGCTTGGGAGCCAAGCAGGTCTAGCTCTTGGTCCGGGCCCAAGGTCAGGGAGCAGACATAGTACAAGCAATCCATTTCATATTTCAAACACAAGGCACTGGGCAGCTCTTGGTCTGAAATAAATAAATATCTGCTACTTTTTTGAATGTAGAGTATGTTGTTGTTTGGTATTTGTTTTTATTTTAGTAACTGCTCTAATGTCATTAAAGGCAACACTGAGAAAAAAAAAATTAACCTACTTCTCTCTCATTTTAAATTTCACTTCTAAGCTGAAGAATAGTTCTCGATGGCGCTGACAGATGACTGAATAATACACCCCGGGATGGCAGTTTGGGCTTAAATGAGATCCTGGAGATGGAACAATTAGCAGCCTCAGCTCAGTCCCGGGCAAAGGCATCCCCCGCACTCTGGAATAGGAAGGCTGCTGAGCTGTCAACCTTTGATAGAGGAGGGCCACAAAGGAGGCCGCCTGGCACGAGGTGCCTTTTACATCACTGGAGAATGTCAGCCTCAATTAGGATCCAGATTAAGGCTGACTTTGAGGGAATAGCCAGGAGTCAGCTGACCTAAAGATCACTAGAAACTTGAGGCGCCGTCATTGTTAGGACAGCGTTTGAAGAGGCACATAAAGTGTTCATAAAGTCACAAATAAATTGAGTAGGAAGAGACCCTAAGGTGCCTAATCCACTGCCCTTTTTGAGATGAGGCCAATATCTTACAATTAATGAGGACCTAATGCCAGGGCACTTTCTCCTCTTTCCCAGTTCTGCCATCCAGCTCTTGAATTAAAAATTATTATCACTAAAATTAAAAAAAAATTATTTTAAACAAATCTTCTTTTCGTATTTTACTTAACTGGAGTTAAACATTGAACCATTCATCTCTATTTCAGGTAGGATTTAAAAGAAAAAAAAATTTATTTGATTGCAAGGCAACATGACAGGAGAATTTTATTTTATTTTTTACTTTATTAAAAAATAATTTTTTTAATGTTTATTTATTTTTGAGAGACAGAGAGAGAGAGTGCGAGTGGGAGACAGGCAGAGGGGGAGGGAGACACAGAATCTGAAGCAGGCTCCAGGCTCCACGCTGTATGACAGGAGAATTTTAAAGTGAAAATTTAACATTACCCCTAATTTTAATTTATTTTCACTTATGAAAGAAACAAAAAATCTAAACCTAGACTCCATCTATATTTGGATCTAAAATACATATTCAACCAAAGACAAAATAATTTTTATTCTGAAAAAAAAAAACCTGAAAGGGAGACAAATGGTTAAAATTTTTTTCTCCACAAAAATTAGAAAAAAAATATCTTATTTAACTGTAGTTGCTGAGTCATTTTTAATAAAAGAATGAAGTGGTTTTTTTTTTCCCTGAAATAACCAACAATAACAAAAATAACAGACTAATTCTAGAAAGGCATAATTGGTATTCGAGTAGGATCCAAGCCTATTGCCAATCATGTCCTCAAGCATAATAAGCCTGTACCCAAGAAAGGAGGAAGAATGGGCCTCACATCCAGGAAAGCAAAGGGTGTGGGGTCACTCAGAACTGGTGAGTGTGGTCCCGCCCCATCCTCAGACACACATACAAACACACTCTCTCCCCTTCTTCCTTTCTTTTTTCTCACACTTGAGGTTAAAAAAAAAAACCCTATCTGCTGGTTCTTGTTCTTTGCAAAATAACTCAACACTGCAGTGAAATCTAAATCACTCAAGGATTATAGTACTCTACCCCTTTACCTCCTTCCTAAAATGAATGCAAAAGAAAAACAATGGTTTTGTCTGAAATAGCCATGTAAGCCTTGGCTCTGTTATTGCTGTTATTTTTTTAAGGAACAGCAAGATGGCTTTAGAGCTGGTAGCCTGAGGCTAGCCTGGAAGAAAGAGTACTTTCATTTCTAGGTCACTGAAATACATTTGTTTCCAGCAGAGCACATGAGCAAACTGGGTTTGTGGAAAATGCAGACACTCTACCTACTCTTTCCTTCCCTGCTGTCCAAGGGCTCCCTTACAGGTAGAATGTTTTTAGCTCCTTGTGTTTAGCTTAGATTAGATCTCCCCTTTATCGAGGAAGACTTCACTTTCCTAATTGCAAGTGAGTGTTCTACTGTTGCATTTCCACAGTATCTTACATGAACCCTACTGATCATAGCCAATGCTATGATTTTCAAAATGTGCATCATAAGAACCATGAAAATTGGCACACCTGGCTGGCTCAGTCAGTACAGCATGTGACTGCTGATCTCAGTGTCGTCAGTTCAAGCCCCATGTTGGGCATAGAGCTAACTTAAAAATAAACAAAACCCCACAAAGAACCATGAAAATAAATCAAATCAAATGGAAAAAAATCAGAGTGTAGAACATGTAGTAATGGCAGCCGTTGTTTCATGGATCAAATGTCATGGTTACATCTATCTATCTATCTATCTATCTATCTATCTATCTATCTATCTATCTATCATCTATCATTGATGCTATAGTGCACCACCCAGACTTTTCCTTCAAGACCAAAACATCTGATAGCTCTCAGCCAGTTCGATCTCTGGAAAGTGCCCTCAGCTACAAAAGCACTGCCAAAGTCATGCTCCCTCCTGAAGATAGACAAATCAATGATTGGTTGACACAGGAGTATAAAAGTCCCAGCCCTCTTGCCTTAAGGTGGGACAGTTCTGAAGGACCATCTCAGCTCCTGACGCCTCTAGCGATGGCTGTGGTCTTTGTAAGACTGCACTGCAGTTCTTCTTTCTTCTGCACAATTCTATTTTCTTCATAGGTATAGACCCTAAGACCACTCCTCAGTAAAACTCCTGCATGTAAATCTCCATCTCAGAGTCTGTTTCCAGAGGAACTCTACCTAAGACACCTGGTGACAGGAATGGCTTGAGGAAACAGGTTCTTAGAGTAGCTGCAAGGAGACCCCCATCAGTGGCTCTCGGATAGCCCCTGGCACGCTACAGCAGTGTCACTGTCGGGATGTTCGCTAGTAGGGAAGTGGAGTAGAGTAGGATACAGGTGCAAGAGAATTCACTAGTGATTCCAATATTTCAGACTTTTGAGAGGTCCAAAAGAAACAGTAATTAAAAAAGAATGGAATCAGATGGCTTCTGCTTTTGCTGACAGCCATTGATGTACTAGAGAAAAACAAAGAAAAGCCAAGGGCAATTAACCATCAACTGAAGGCAATCTGTGAAAATCATCAGGGAGTTGAGGTTTAAATCCTGAGGCCTGTGCGCTGTCTTCAAATAAGATGGGGACGTCTCTGCTGTAGGCTCAGAGGGGTCAGGGAAATAGAAGATTTCAAGCTCTCAAGCACATCAAATTGGATGTCTCCTTTTCAAGTTTCAGAGTCTCATTCCTTCCCAACTAGACTCAAGTTGGGGATTCAACCTTTTCTTCTACCCTGATAATTCATTCCTTGGACTGGTCCTAAGCTTTTTCTATCCTCAGGCTGCAGAAGAGAAGAAGTTTTTTTTATTTTTAATGCCACCCAAAATTTTGGTAAAGGGACAACGGCACAGTCAAGCCTGAGAAAGTCATGGTAAGCATGCCTCAGGCTTCTCAGTAACGAGGATCAGGTCACCTGAACAGGTCAGGCACACAGACAGCAAAAGTACTAACCAAGGAGAGGAGAAGTGAAATGGATAGTAGAGGAGGGAAATGATGAGCATAAGCTGCTTAGATAAGATGTAGTTGGGGGCTTCTTATAACTTTGTTAAAGAGAAGAGAGCAGCTAGAATACTAGAGGAGCTGTTTCCAAATGTATACAAAATACGCAGGTCCAAGCGTCACAAGGGATTGACTATAACGGATGTTGTGGTGTGCCACACAAATCCCTTCTTCAGTACCTAGGTGTTCTGCTTCTCTTCAGGAGCTGCCCTTAGCCAAAGAGAACAGCTAGACCCAAGGTCATACTCCCTGACTAGAGGGAGTAAGCATTCGATGACTATTAATGAAGGTAGCAAGCGTTCAGTGACGGTAGATGTGGGAATATAAAAGCCTGCATCACTTATGTGAAGGTGGAACAACTCTGAAGGGCCATCCCAACTCCAAAGCTCCTTTTTGGGATTTTTGGGATTGCCTAGGGCCTTGTAAGTGCATTCAACTTCTTCCTCTTCTCAAAACTATCTTTACTCTCCCACAGGTGTTAATTCTGAGAACACTCCCCAAAATACTTCCTATAATCTCTGTTCTCAAAATTTGTTTCCCAGGGAACTCCATCAAAGGCTCCATCCTTCCTCTCTTTCTTTCTCTTCTTTCTTTCTTTCTTTCTTTCTTTCTTTCTTTCTTTCTTTCTTTCTTTCTTTCTTTCTTTCTTTCTTTCTTTCTTCTTCCATTCTTCCTTTACTCTTTCTCCCTTACTTCCTATCCTTTCCTTTGTTTCCTTTCCTTCTCTCTCTCTCTCTCCCCTTCCTCCCTTTCTTCCTTTACCTTTTCCTCTTTCTTTCTTCCTTATTTGATATTAATGTATAATATTTCTTACCAGATCTGAGGTGAAAGTTTTTTTTTGTTTGTTTTTTGTTTGTTTGTTTTGTTTTTTCAGTTTTTACAAAAACTCTGACCTAAAGGATGAACAAAATGAACTAAGTTGAGTGTTAGGAAATATATCTAGATAATGGGAACATGTCCAAAGGTCCTGTTATGCTATGGTTACTAGAGTATTTCAGTAACTAAAAATAGGCCAGTATGGCTGGAGTGGAGAGAAAGTGTCTAGCAAGTCCAAGAAAGGGCTCACAGGCTACTTTGAGGAATTCTGCCTTTATTGTAAGACCAATGGACAGCCAGTGAAGGGTCTGAAACAAGGGTGTAAAGTCACCAAGTTTGCATTTTGAGAAGATTGCTCTAGGGACAGGACAGAGAATAGAGGAAATAGAAAGGATGATGGAAATATAGCATTTATAACGTTAGTTACTAATTAATTCAGTTGAGAGAGGATGGCAACTTGGACTGGGATGGAAGTAAGGGAGGGGGTGAAAAGTGGATGGAATCAAGAGATATTCAGAAGATCGAATCATCAAGGCCAGGGAATGGCTTGGATACATATTTACCCTGCACCTCCTGCACCTCCTACAGTGCTTGGCACAGCAGGGACTCAGAGCAAATAGGTGCTTACTAGTGAGACAAGTAGTGAGATCTGAGGGTTGTAGTCAGGTTCATGGTCACCATGAACCTTCAGCACCATCCATATGTCCATATCAGTTTCTTCCACTTCTCGCCATTTCTTTCCTTTTTTTTTTTTTTAATGTTTATTTATTTTTGAGAGAGAGAGAGAAAGAGGGAGAGGCAAGATGCAAGTGGGGGAGGAGCAGAGGGAGAGAGACACACAGAATCTGAAACAGGCTCCAGGCTCTGAGCTGTCAGCACAGAGATCGACGCAGGGCTCAGACTCACAAACCATGAGATCATGACCTGAGCCAAAGTCAGATGCTTAACCGACTGAGCCACCTGGCACCCCGTTCCCCCATTTCTATCCAGGCACAAAGTGTACAAGCAGATGGGGTGAGACTGTGAGCAAGAATCTCAATCATCTCACTCATAAATAAGACATGAGAAGACGAATTTAGTAGATGAAATTCCTTTAAACTTGATAGAGAGGCCAATCAGCGTGCCCTCTGCACAGATCACAGAGACTAGGAATTGGCTTTAGCTTTCCCTCTGAGCTATAATGATGAGAGTGAAGGTGTACTCTTGATTTGCCAGTCCCAGTTAAGATTAAAGCATAGTTAAGAGACCTATCTGGACATCTTCAAGAATGCTACCTTTCTTTGGTACACCATGTCTTGAGTCAAAGAAGTAGACAAAACAACTTCATGAAAAGACTCCAAAGATCCTTCTAATCAAGGAACATGAACTGTCACAGGATATATTTGGGCCAGTGCCTGCTCCTAGGGTTTCCCCAGGTTAAATAAGGACTTTATTTTTCCTTGGCCCGTATGTGCCATTCATCAGTAGCGTAAAAAAATCCTGCTCTCCGTATCTGTCGAACTGAGATCCAGCCATCACTGCATCCAGACTTGTAGCAAAGACGAAGCAAGGCACTGACACAGGACAGTTCCCAAGCAACAGCTCCCCATCTCAACACCAGTCACTGTGAATTCCTCTGTTTGGCACCTCTGCGAGGCAGAAAATGGATTGTTTTCAAGACTGTTCAGGGCTGGGCCAACTGAGAATGAGGCTTGCTCACAGACACAGGGTGGGGAAGAAAAGACTCTCATTTTTCTTTGTTGGAACCTAGGAGTCCTGTCTTCAGGGCTGACAGTTTGGCTCAGTTTATAAATCAAAATGGATGATTAAAAGGAAAAAAAATCAAATATTCACAATTTTTAGCAGACAATAGTTAATGTATGCAGATTCCATGGCAGGGAGCCTAATGCCTGTACCCAGGAAAGGCACGCACAGCTGAAGTGACAGCAGTGACGAGGCAGACAGGCTGCAGGGTGAGGAGAGCTCAAAAAAGTAGCAGAACCAGTCTCTTGGCCATGGCCTTAAGCCAGGAACACACTTCCCAGTAACCTCTTCTCTCAACCCAAAAAAGGGAGCACAAAACCAAAGACCTTATGGGCTCTCATCTAATTTATGCCACAGAAGTACCACAATCATTGATGGTTTGTGTACATGAATTTCTGGGAAGATGTTTGAACCTCCTAGATGTAGGGTTTGAAAGATGGGGAAAGAATATGTATATATAGCCAACTCCTAAGCCTCTCCAATGTTCTACTCCTCCCCGCCCAGCACAAAAGCCCTCCCTATTCCCTGAGTCAGGGTGGCCCCTGCGTATACAGATGGCATTTGAAAGCTCTGGTTCCTGGACACCAGTCCAGGATGAAGTGTATACTCAACTTCAGGAAAAGGATGAAAACAAGGACTCTGTGGCATTTTTTTCCCCCAGAAAGCCAGAGATATTCAATTTAAGTAGTTTCCATTAAGATACTTGATGGAAAAAAATGTCCTTAATGAAACATTCTTAAAGATTACTCTTTAAAGAGTAAAAGTAAACTTTATGTTGATTTTCAATGGTTATTTTGTTTTTTACTGGGATTTTTCTATTGGGTGAGATTTTAGTACTCTGAAATCTGAGAGTCTGAGCACGGCGTTTTAAAATACTTGGGTGCAGCACAATAGAGAGGTAAGTAATCTCCTTAAGATACAAAGATGGGCTGTTCTTGACGCAGGTTATAAGAGTTCACGGCAACAGTGGACAGCTCCTAATAGCTTACAGTAGACAGTGTGAAGGATACTGGAGTCAACTCCTGTCTCCTCTGAGCTCACTTAGTCCCCAAAGCCTTTGGACATTCAGTCTGCCAGGCACATGGCTGCTATACTTCTAGAGCCAAAAGCTCCTCAAAGGCAAGGACTTGGCCTGATGTGTCCTCAGTCCTGTCGTTGTCTAGGACAGCATCTGACAAAGAGTAGGTGTTAAATCACACCTGGAAACGTGAAATTTCTAGGCCTAGTGGACCTTGTAAGCTGCCTCAAATCACAGTGAAGAGAAAGACTCCAGTGATCCATCATGGCTTAACCTGGGAGAAGTATGACAGAATTTGAGGCAATGTCTACGTCAGAGTGGCAGATAGCTTTTCTCTCAAGCAATAAGAAACTGTAAGAATGGCTCCCAGTATGGTAACTGGAGGAAGAGGCCACTTGCTCAAGAAGGTTTTGTTTTTGTTCCCTTTTCCAAGTGCTAACCAACCCTCTGGGTCACTGGAATGAGCCCTGGAGGTGTGAGCAGGTATTAGAGTTCTGCATTCCACCATCTCACAATTTACCTGACCTAGGAAAGGGTCAGGGAGAGAAAGATATGACAAGAGAGAAGCAAGGCCCAGACACTGCCCTGCTCAAGTTCCTCTATCTCTGCATTCTCTTTTCCTGAGAGAATACTAACTGAGGCAGAACAGATTCACCTCTTCTTGGAGAAAAGTAGCTCATGTTGTCAGATTTTTGAATCAACAGTTCCCTCTTTAGAGACTACTTTAAGAGGTGACCCTGTCTTCCCCTCAGTACCTCTGGCAGACCCTTTTGCTCACTCCATCCCACTTCCTAGCTGCAGATTAAGAAGATCTACTACGTTCTCTCCCCAGACCTGCATCAGTTTGTCAATCACAGCCCAACACCAGCCCTGTCTTTTTGGAGATTTACAACCATGTGGTCAGGAGTGGGTGGGTTGGCTTTGCACCACGAGGCACCATAGGCAACTAGGCAGAGATAAATAATAATGATGATGATAAAAAAGACAGTGCTACATTTCATTTCACCTAATTTATGGCTTCAATAGGAAGCCAGTCTACCCACAGTGCCGTCTGGGTTACTTAATAACAGAGTGTCTATGGCAGCAGCAAGAACAGGTCTGGAATTGGAGGTATGGGGGAAGGAAAGAATGACACCGGTGTGGTGAGAAAAAAACAAAGGGAAAGGACCACTGTGTCCCCAGCTATCATTCTCGGGCAGCAGGGACACAAATAGGGACTCACTTGACTATCAGGGCTGTTGATGAATAAACTCTCTCCCACAGTGTCCTCAAACCCCCAGAAGTTTTAATTAAAACATACGAAATGTCAGCTGGAGAAGCACTGGAATATAATTAGGGCCCACCAAATCTAAAGTAATGCGGGGAAAGAAGACTAGTAATGAAAGGGAAGCTTTCATGTTCTTACTGAATCCCTGCTCTGTTGCCGACACAAAAATCAATTTCAATAGGCTTTAGTTGTATCTGAGCAGGAACGCGGGCGACAGATGAAATTTAGTGAGCAATTTACTTAAGTTATAATGATTCTCATGGGGGAAAAAAAAAGTCTACAATGAGTGCTTCCAAACAAATACCTCCTCTGTAAGGACTCTGTAAGAATGTGTGTGTCTAGACAGATGGTATGGGTATGGGTGTGGGTATGGGTATGGGTATAAGTATTGGCATAAAACGGTCATATATGTTTTATCCTAAAAAAATGTCGTTAAAGTCTCTACCTCACTCCATTTAAGGGGTGGTTTTGACTCAGCCCCCAAAAGACATTTGGGGTGTCTGGGGACGTTTTTTTTGATTGTCAAGACTGGTATTACTGATACCCCATGGGTAGAAGCCAGAGATGCTATCAGACATTCTACAATGCACAGTACATTCCCCTCCCCCAACAAAGAATTTGGGGGCCCAAAATGTCAATGGAGCCAAGACTGAAAATCCCTGCTTTAAAAGAATTTAACATTTAATAGGTGCTCAATGAATGCTGAGTTCTACTTAAAGTCACATTTCTTGGGGCGCCTGGGTGGCTCAGTCGGTTAACCATCTGACTTCAGCTCAGGCCATGATCTCTCAGTTCATGAATTCGAGCCCGGCATTGGGCTGTCTGCTGCTAACACAGAGCCCACTTGAGATCCTCTGCCTCCCTCTCTCCCTGCTCCTCCCTTGTTCATGCTCTCTCTCTCAAAAATAAATAAATATTTTTTAAAAAAAGTCATATTCTCCACCAGGTCACAAAAATCAAAAGGTAAGTTCTTGCTCTAAGGGATCTCCCGTAGGGCCAGGGAGGGAGATGGACGTGGTATTGTTCTTTCTTTGCTTAGCAGCATTTACAAATGAGGGGCATATTTCTCAAGTTCCAATACCCATGATCTTCTGGAACACAGGTAACACCCAGTGGCCCATAAGACCACTTTCCATTTGGCTTTTGTATGTGTAAGAAGCCAATTCCAAGATCTTCACTGTTTCCCAATTAAGGAGCATTTCCTAAATTAAAACAAACAAAACTACTAAAGTAGTATTGGGGCTAGGTAGAATTTGATTTGTGATAATTGCACACAGAATTTTGTTAATTTTGTTATAATTTTGCTAATTACATTAATTTTTGAAAGAATAGCCTTTTTTTCATTTCTCAACAACGCTTTATAGTGCGTATGTGTGCGTTCTTTCCCTCTTTTCAAATGTTTAGTTATAGGTTTTAATTACTGGCAGCTCAATTCAGGAAATACATTGCTCTGTCTGATTAAAATATAAATCATGATGAAACTTTAAGCTTAAAATATAAGGGTCAGTTATAAGAGAACAAAGGTGTTTGCTTTTATCCAACGTAAGTTCTTCAAATGAAGGGATATAGGAATCTTGCTGCTGCCATTGATGTTTCCAAGAAATAAGGAAAGAAGAATTTGCTTTCTGTAGAAAGAACAAGATGAGCAACATTATGCTTTATCAGTGACAACCATTCGCCTCCTCTTAGGTACCTGAGGATTCAAGAACTCAAGTTTTTTGGAGGCGGTCAAGGAATAATATCCATACATGGATCTCCCACACAGTGTCTGAGAGGAGTGATTACAGCATAGTAATGGCTCCACCTGCAACAGCGCAAGACCCGGATCTCTGCAAAGGCTGAAAATCTCTCTCCCCACCAAGGAAGTCTCCGGTGTCAGCACAGACTGCATTAGCGATTGTGCTTTCCAAGCGAAGGCCTGCAAATCCTTCTTTGGGTAGGAGGGCGAGAGGACAAAAAGGACGTTTGAAAACGGAATGCCATTTTATAAATGCAGGCAGCTCCTACATATTCATAATCTTTCAACGTGGTGGCCAGCGAGGACGACAGCAATTTGTCAGCAGACACATCCATCCCTGGTAACAGGGAGTAAGAATTCATGTGCCTCTTAGAAAACTATACCCTCGTTCAGCAATAATATTCAGAACACTTAAGTCTGAAATCTTGGGGAGGTGGGTGAAATATGATAACACCGTGAGAAAGAACTTAGGCTCTTTTAAGTGAAAATGACATACCCTGAGCTCTGAGCAGGCTGGAACAGGCAGGTAGCTGACTAGCTTATAAACACAATGATTTCCAGCTAAATTTAGCTGCAATCTGACCTTGACCTGTCAGGTAGTTTCCTCCTAACGAGGGCGAGGTTTTCCTGACTCCAGTGAAATTCTTCTCTCCCACCACATTTTGATGCCTCCTGCTTAGATCAACTGATGAGGGATGGTGAGAAGGGCGAGGAGAGCATCTTGCTGGCTTCCCTGACTATGTTCTCTTCTTAAGCAGGGATTTCCCCTGGCCTAAGAGACAGCGAGCGGAGGGGATCCCCATAGGTCCTACGGAGGAGTGTGGAAATCAAGAGATAAGGCTTAGGAGGAGGGTGAGGTGCCCTTGTATGAGGTACTGGACCTAGAGCTACTTTTGGTCAATAGTTTCCTTATCTGTAAAACAGGTATAAATTAATAAGGATTAAATTAATATATATAAACACACTCGGTATAGGGGCTGAGTAAATGATGACGACGTTGCACGTTTTTAGAGTGACTACAAGGTTCGATTTCTGACCTTGTCTCCTGTTGTCCTCCTCACCCCGGCTTACTTAGCATGCTCCAGGCAGAGAGCCTTTCTCCCTTTCCTCCGACATGCCTGCACACTCTCCCTGCTTTGTTTGTTCAACTGCTTCCTTCACATCCTGACTGAAAAGTCACCTTCTCTAGGAATCCTTTTCTGGCCATCCTATCTAAAACTTCAACTCCGCCCTAACTCTTACTAGCCTCCTTCCCTCCTGCTTTACTACTATCTAATGGATTACATGTTTTCTTTAGTTATCATATGTATTGGACATCTCTCTCCAGAATGGAGGCGTCTTGGGGGCAGGCCCTTCTCTTTGTGTTGTTCACTATTGCATCCTTAGTGGCAGATCGGTGCCTATACAGAGTAAACACTCAATGGGTATGTACTGTCTGAACGAATTACCAACCTCTTTGTGGAAACACTTTTCCAAGTCCCTCTGTTCTCTCTTTTAAAGAGCACAGCCTCTCTTATTTGAAAGTGTAACAACTCTTATCGAGCAAGTACTGTCATCAAATGAGGAAACTGCAGCTCAGAGAAGCAAGGTTTTCCAGGGCATAGTTTCCTTTCAGACTGGCCTTGCATCTAAGTAAACCAAGCAAGAACGGACCATCTCCATCTTTTTCCGTGCTATTTAAAATTCTCCCTAAAGCCGAAAGGGTGAAGAACAGAGCTATAATTCAAATGCCTGACAGTCTGAGTACATTTTATCTGGGAAGATTTGTGGAACTCTATATAGCTGTTTTATTTAGATATTATCAACATGGATTGAAAAGTTGCATAATATCGAATACTGAAACGCTGCTGCTAGCAGCAACCAACAGATCAACCTTACAGGTAGCAACTGATGAAGAGGCCGTGCTTTTTGAACCAAAGAGAACATCTGATAACCTTCCCTTGACACAAATATGAAAAGATGGAGCTAGCAACTTTGCCGAAACCTTTTAGACCGCCATCAGCTAAGTTCATCTACACAAAAGAATGAGGAATTGCCTTTCCTTCCTCCTCTTCCTCATTTCCAGGTGTGGAATAGGTATAGGGACATACACATCACACAACTAGTCTAATTTAAATCTCATTGCCCAGACCCGATTTCTATCACCTGGGGCCTTAGAGGTACTTGCTCACTATCCAGGAGAGCCGTATCAGTCTGCATTTCCTTGGCATTTAGCTTAGCAATCTTGTGCTTGCAACATTAATGGTTTATTTCTTTGGTGGCTTCTGTCTTCAGAAGTGGTGGTAAGAAAATCAAAATGGTGTTCATTCAAGCAAAAAGCTGAACTAAGAGTTTTTAATTATGGAAATATACCATATATCTCAGTAACTCCTAACCAGAAAATTTGTCTTAGATTTAATAAACCATTAAATGACTATAATTTAAAGACTGTAATTCAATGCCAATAATAATCAGTATAGCAATTTATTAGTCATTGATGGACATTCAACAGTTTATAGATCTGCATATTAAAAAATACATGAGAATTGTACATATTCTTGAACTCTACCTTTAAAAATACACTACCTTTCTATTTTTACAGTTTTTTAATGTTTTTAAAAGTCCTTTTGAGAGGAATACATTTTAGAAAACAAATTCAGAAGTCATGAAAAAATCTTTGGGAGATAGTAAATGCAGTGTCCCTGAAGGAGGAAAAAAAACCCATATATATTCTATTCAGAATTTGATCTGTTCTCAATTTTTCAACATGGCTCTAGGCAAATCTCTTTAATTTTTCATGTATTTTCTAAAGAAAGAAAATAGAAATACTTGCTATGCCTGTTTTTCCTTACAGGAAAAAAATGTAAATAGAAGCAAGCACATAGAGTGAGTGCTTATGACTCACCTTATCAAGTCAACACTTCATTGGTATTGTTCATGATACCTCGCAATGGAGTTGTCTGACCTTGACAGTTTCTGTTCAGGGGCTTACAATATATCATAAATACAATCAGTACCGTATTCCACTATTAAACAAAATAATGTCAATAAAAAACTTTCCAAAAGGGCATCATTTCTATAAACTGAAATAGATTTCAGTGCACATTGGAATGTGGTCAGGTTTTTACAAAGAAAGGTCTTATGAAGAAAATATACCTATTCACATAAAATGAGTAGAACAATTATGATAATAATAATAATAAAAAAAACTTCTTACCCTACTCACAAGCCACATAGTTATACAACTCCAAGAAACACCATTCCTATTCTTTTCTGTATGAATGGAGTTTCCTGGAGTTGACCAGGACGGCAGCCCTGTTGGTTAAAATGTAAATTCATAAGCTACTTACTGAGCATCTACTGTGTATAAAACACTCTGTCCATCTCAGAGGAGCCTGAATCATCATTATCATCATCATCATCATCAAAATTATTAAAGTTTCTTACACTAGTTTAATTTCATTTTAATAGATTTTACTCCTAAAAGAAGATTTATAGGCGTAGAAGGTTTTTTTTTTTTCACAAGTTTGCTCCATTTTTAGAAGCTTCCTCAAAATTAACCCATGACCAACATAAAGTTATAGCATGACATTTTTAGAAAGACACCATTAAAAGCAAAATATATGCTGGCCTCATAAGTCACAATTATTACCTTGAAGAAAAATAGCAAGAAAGAAATCTACCTGATCTCATTGAGAAAGAATCATTTTTATTAGATCCAGAATATTCTTCCCTAATTTACTTTGCAAGTTCCTCCAAAACAACCCTAATGCAGAAAAACAAAACAAAACAAAACTGAAGAGGATTGAGATTCTAGAGAGGCTGTTTTCTAAGGCCATGATACAATTTTCATTTTGTGCTTTCTATTATACTATTCTCAGCACATACTCTTTTACTGGGGGTGGGGGGCTTTTCTCAAAGAATTTAATAAATGGTAGCAAAAAAAGGGACTTCCTACACTCCAATTTGTATTTGCCAGCACAAGATCACTCTCTAGTCTGGTCACATACTATCTCTGCCACAGCTTTAGGTGAATACACTATTAAAAAAAATCACACTTTCAACCTGAAGTTTATTTTTTTATTTATTTTAAAAAAAAAATTTTTTTTCAACGTTTATTTATTTTTGGGACAGAGAGAGACAGAGCATGAATGGGGGAGGGGCAGAGAGAGAGGGAGACACAGAATCGGAAACAGGCTCCAGGCTCCGAGCCATCAGCCCAGAGCCTGACGTGGGGCTCGAACTCACAGACCGTGAGATCGTGACCTGGCTGAAGTCGGACGCTTAACCGACTGCACCACCCAGGCGCCCCTCAACCTGAAGTTTAAAATACCAGCTTCGGGGGGCGCCTGGGTGGCTCAGTCAGTTAAGTGTCCGACTTGGGCTCAGGTCATGATCTTGTGAGTTCATGGGTTCGGGCCCGTATCAGGCTCTGTGCTGATAGCTCAGAGCCTGGAGCCTGCTTTGGATTCTGTTTCCCTCTCTCTCCGCCCCTCCCCTACTCACGCTCTGTCTCTCTCTCAAAGTAAATAAACATTAAAAAAAAAATTTTTTGGGGGGGCGCCTGGGTGGAGCAGTCGGTTAAGCATCCGACTTCAGCCAGGTCACGATCTTGCGGTCGGTGAGTTCGAGCCCCGCATCAGGCTCTGGGCTGATGGCTCGGAGCCTGGAGCCTGTTTCCGATTCTGTGTCTCCCTCTCTCTCTGCCCCTCCCCCGTTCATGCTCTGTCTCTCTCTGTCCCAAAAATAAATAAAAAACGTTGAAAAAAAAAATTAAAAAAATTTTTTTTTAAATACCAGCTTTTGTGTTACAAAGGTCATATGTAAATAAACGTTATGATTGTATTTTATTAATTGAAACACCCATATCTGATATTCAATTACTAGAAAAATTAATTCAATAGGATAACAACAACTGTCTGGTTCTCTATAGATTATAGGAGCATGTTTAAATTTCAACATGAGACCTCAAATTACTATGAGATTTTGAAAAAAGAGGAAGTTGCTTAAACCAATTTGTATAAGCTTCCTAACTATTTTGTTTTTAAATACACCAATATTTATAAACAGTTTCTTTCTGGATTGCCAATAATATTCTCATAACCTTTTAGAAAATACACTGTTAAAGCAAAGGATTAGGGAAAGGAAGTTGGAATAAAAGGACATAGTAATTCAGGCCTGTTGAACTTCTACTTCCATTGTGTCTAAATGAGCCAGCTATGTGGGGATTTGGGTCCTATAAAACAGACCTTTTTACTCTTCAACACTGCACTTAGGTAAAGAAGTAATTACTACAAATTTTCAACAACCTAAATCAATGTTGGGGTAGTTAGAGGATCCTATGAGAGTGACCTGAATGATTTGGTAAACAAAACAACTGGGGAAAGGTATCAACATGTTTATGATATCACAGCCTAAGGATCAGGCTAGGAAAAAAATACAATGACAGACATTAAATATATGAGTATTGCTCAACCAGTTTACCACCATTCTGTATCAAAAATAAGAGAAACAATGGGGTGCCTGGGTGGCTAAGTCAGTTGAGCGTCTGACTTGATTTCAGCTCAGGTCATGATCTCACAGTTCATGAGATCAAGCCCCGCATTGGGCTCTGCACTGGCAGCATGGAGCCTGCTTGGAATTCTCTCTCTCCTTCTTTCTCTGTCCCTCCCCTGCTTGCACTCTCTCTTTCTCAGAATAAATAAATAGACATTAAAAAAAGAGTAAGAGAGGGGTGGCCTGGGTGGCTCAGCCGGTTGAGAGGTCATGGTCACCAGTTCCGGTCATGATCTCAAGGTTCTTGAGTTTGAGCCCCATGTTGGGCTCACTACTGTCAGTGCAGAGCCACTTCAGATCCTCTGGCCCCTTCTCTCTCTGCCCCTCCCCTGCTTGTGCACTCTCTTTCAAAAATTTTTTTTCAAAACATTGAAATAAAAAGAATAAGAGAAACAATAGATTTAAACCATAATTTAAACATTTCTAATTTTCTTTTTTTTTAATTTTTTTAATGTTTATTTTTAAGAGAGAGAAAGAGAGAGAGAGAGGGAGAGAGACAGAGTAGGATTAGGGGAGGGGCAGTGAGAGAGGAAGACACAGAATCTGAAACAGGCTTCAGGCTCTGAACTGTCAGCACAGAGCCCAACGCGGGGCTCAAACTCACCAACCACGAAATCATGACCTGAGCCGAAGTCAGATGTTTAACTGACTGAGCCACCAAGGCACCCCAAAACGTCTAATTTTCTTACAGATTTATGAAAGTGATCATCGGGTCAGAGTTACCTAGGAAGGTTGGGACCTCTTCTTAAGATATTTTCTCAAAAATTAAATTAGATCTTCATGATTTTGGTATGATGACAGTATTGTAGTACTCCATAATGGAAGAGGGAAAGACTAGATTAGGTTTTAAAAATCTGTGAGGTAATTTTTAGAGTTTATACATTTATCTCCTATAGATCGTCTCATTTGATTCTGATAATTTTCCTTTAAATGCCTACTCTGGGGCGCCTGGGTGGCTCAGTCAGTTAAGCATCTGACTTTGGCTCAGGTCATGATCTCAAGGTTCTTGAGTTTAAGCCCCGGATTGGGCTTGCTGCTGTCAGCACAGAGCCTGCTTCGGATCCTCTGTCTCCCTCTCTCTCTGCCCCTCCCCTACTCACACATTCTCTCTCTCTCAAAATAAATAAATGTTAAAAAAATAAAAAAAATAAATGCCTACTCTAACATAAATATGAATACAATGCTATATCTTGCCCACATGGGACTTTTAGTCATACCTTTGCTTCATTACACATTTGTAATACTGTGAATGTTTTGATATAAGTAAATGAACACCAAGTCCTGCTGGAAATGGGGGGGGGGGGGAGAACTGGAGGTGGGGAGTAGAAAAAGAGCAGCAGTCAGTGTTTGTGTAGGGTAGCCTTGAAAACATAAAGGAAGCAGAAGCAAGGAAAGGCAAAGAAAACCAAGCAGAGGGCAAAGAGCAGTGTGATGAATGAGAGGGTGCGAGCATGAGCACGGGAGAGCATGTTGCCAACAAGGTTAATGAAGCCAGGTCGGACTATTCTGCCATTTTCTGGAAATCAGGGACAGAAGTAACCCTGTGCTCTGGGGAAGGGAGTTCTGCCCTGAGCTGAACCTGCTTAGATAAACATCATTCCCCAAACCCTTCCCAAGTCAAATAAAAAGGTACATCTTTGAGATAAAAGTGGAAACTAAGATGACTCAAAAACCATGAGTAATAAATTAGACCCGCTGAACAGTCGTCGGGTAGAGAATCAGTCAAAAAAACGTGCCTTCATATTCATACTTCAAAACAAGACAGATTCTAATCACCTTAGTAAAAATAGAAATAACAAGCAGTGTGTAGCAATCATAGCTGGTAAGTGAAAATTATTATTATTATCATTTTAATATTTTTGAGAGAAAGAGAAAGAGAGAGAGAAAGGGGGAGGGGCAGAGAGCGAGGGGGACAGAAGCTCTGAAGTGGACGCTCTGAGAGCACTGACAGCAGGGAGCCCAATGTGGGGCTCGAACTCACAAACCATGAGATCATGACCTGAGCCAAAGTCAGACGCTCAACAGACTAAGCCACCCAGGCACCCCCACAATTATTATTAATAGTAAATACCTTCTGTGTGCTTACTATGTCAGGCACTGTTTTAAGTGTTTTACATATTTTAATTCATCATAACAAACTATGAAGTAGGTATTATTATTATCCTCATTTTATAGAGAAGGAATCTAAGGCCAAAGAAATTACACGACGTGTCCAAAATATCCACTATTTAAGATATGTAGCGTCTTAACTACTACTTAAATTACCTAAAATACGTAACAGTGACATTCATTTCTCTGACTGCACTTTCCTTCATTTTAGTGAACAAAAAATATTTCTCAAGGCTCTTGGGAGTTCACTTGCAGCCTCAGTCTTTCTAGCACTGGTTTCTCTCTCAAGATCTTGGATTCCCAGGTGTGATTGTTCAAATTGAGTTCTCAGAACTCTCAGCTTGAGAAACTAATACCATGATGGACACGTTCCCAAACATTACACAACACTGGAGCTAGAGCAGACAACTCAGACTGGGCTGAACAGGAATGGAAGCGAATGTAAGTCTTGAATTCAGTCCTAAATTATCCAAGGGACTAGATCAGGAGAAAGAGGAAGATGGACATTTAAGGCACTGAGCATAAAGGCATTAATTGGCCAACTTATTAGGAAGGTCCAGAATCTGTGTATGGCTATGACATCATACATATATGGAAAAAAATTAAGAAATAAGCTTGGAAAAGTAGACAGGGTCCCCAACCAAGTAGAGCTCCCCATGTCATGCTAGGGAGTTGACATTAAAGGATTTAGGCTGGAGTCACAGGATCAGATTGGATTCTAAAAAGGATACCCTGTTACCATCTTCCCCACTCCCTCCCCACCTTCCCACCCACTACCACCCAATCCCAGATGTGAGATTACAATTCATCAATCTTCTACCAAGATTTGTAGACTATCAAACCAGACAGAATCTAAAACAGAGTCTGTGGCAGAGAAAAGAGAAGAGATCCAAGGAATACATAAGATGTAGAATCAACAGGACTTTTACATGAGGTTTTGGAGAATTCAAAGGAAAGAACTTTAGGAAGAAGCTGGCATTTCTGGGTGGATTTATTGACACAGAAGACTCAAGGGGAAACATGAAGAGGGAACTTTTCCCCTCTTCAGTTTGAGACACACAAGGTTTCCAGGGGCCTAATGGACACGTAGACAGATGTGTCCACTAGGCATCCCAGCTGTGGGGTTAAGTTTCAGGGTTGGTTTCATGGAGACAGAGGGACTCACAAAGGACACTCAGAAAAAACAACCAGAGGGGGTAAAAAGAGAAAGTTGTAACGCCACTGGAAATCAAAGAAGGAGAAATTTCCAGAAAGGAAGTTGTGATGAGTTTCAAAAAGGAGGGTACGGTCAGAACCAAATGCTATAGGAGACCAAGTGAAATAAGGGCCGAGAAGGGTTCATTCAATCTGGCAATTATGAGGCCTCTGGAGATAGAAGCAGGGATTATGAAGCAGAGATAGAAGCCAGATTGTACACAGGGAAGGAAAAATGGAAAGTCATCAAGTGAAGACAAAGAAGGTAGAAAAAAGTGGCTCAGATGGAAACTAACAACAGAGATCTCATTAAGAATGTAGGTGGGCATGGATGAGTTGCAAGGGGGAGAGAGAGTCATTGTGTGATACCTGTGCAATGGCTCCATTCTCTCTAAGAGGCAGGCAAGAAGGTCATCTGCAGAGAGTAATGAAGGCAGGGCAGTGGAGGGAAGAAAGATGAAGTTTTGGAGTAACTTTTCCAGGGAACAGGAGAAGGAACTGAGCAGGTATATATGGTGAGTTTATTGAGTAGAACTGAGTGTCTCACTTGGGTTAGGGTTTGCTCTCTTCTCTTAGTTGAGTTGTACAACCCAAATGCAGAAAAAGAAAGCAAATGGTTGGATTGACCTTTGGGAGGGGGTCTGCAAGATGGATATTCTCGAAGAAGAAAGGGCAAAGGAGATAACACCTATTGGCTTAAAGTGGTTAAATTAAGGAATCCTGAGGCCCAAGGCTAGATGGACAAGCTTTTCAAGTTTCATAGGGACTGAGAGGTTGCAAGAAGAGATCTGACGGCTTATTCAACATCAAAGAGCAGCTGTGCAGGGTGGCAGGGAGTATACCCTAGGAGAGTCAAAGTCTGTGTTCTGAGATCTACGATTTTCAAAGCAGAACAGAGGTGGGTCCTGATAAGTCCAAGGTGTGAGTCACAAGAGTGGGGTGTCATTACAATTAATAGAACCACAGTTATAGCATCAATGTTATCCCATCTTAGTAATGAGCCAAAGATTAGGAGACTTATTCAAAGTCACAGCTGGTTAATGGCAAGAGCAAGGTTTTAATCCAGACCTTCGCTGCCAAATCCTGTGATCAATTCATACAAAATCATTTCATTTGGTACCTTTTCCTTTCAACTTTTGAATAAAAAAATAGTAAGATGGTGATTTTGCTTTTACTCTAGAAGTTAGAAATGAAAGAAAGCTATAAATCTGACTTAAAATACAGGTGAAAGTTTTATTTTCAGTAGTCTGGTTATTACCTCTATGTCGAGGCTTATGAAATTCTGTTAAAATGTATCTTTGCAAGTGTTTTCTTATTATAAAAGCATTAAAAGTAAATAGCTATCCATTGCGGCCACAAAAATAGTTAAGAACCATTTTAGCTCAGAAAACATAAATCCAACCTGAAGGTGACTGTTGGCGATGATTTCACTTTGCTGGTACCCCCGCTGCCTATCAAGTACCAGGCTGCTTTGGTATGATTCAGGCTGATTTAGGAAGATAAGGAGATGCTCTATCACATAGTTTTCAACCCAGGTACATTTGGACATATTCCCATATGTGAACATCAGATTTGTTCAAATGTAAATGGGACTGTCATTTCCTTTGATGCAGAATCACACGGGCCCTCACTACCATCACCAGACCTCGTAAAAAGACAAGTTTGAGGATGCAGGGGCTGTGCTAAAAATGGCAATTAGAGGTCCTAGTGCCATTGGCCACTGCTAACCCCGTCGTGGGCAGCCCTCAGGTCTTTATACATTGAGAGGCACGTTCCAATGGAACATTGGTGGTAAATGGGAGTAAAATCCAACCTTGAATAATTCATTACAAAAGACAAATGAAAAAACATCATTAGTTATCCCTGCCCTTGAATGTATACAAAAGCGGGGGGCCTGCAGGAAGGCATATGCTTCACGAATTCTCACACAACGATCATTCCACCGCTATTAATTTCACCCACTCTTAAAGCGGGCGGGGTTCTCCCCTGTTAGCTGGGGCCCATCCAACCCAACCTGCCAAGACTCTCCAACTGTTCCTAGTTTTTCTGTTTCTCACAAACCTAGCAGCTAATAGTTTGCTTTTCGTGCGTAATTACTTGGCAGGTTAGGACTTTACGTGGATACTACTTGATCCCCACATCACTCATGTGAAACCACCCCCATTCTACAGATGAGGCAAATGAGGCACAGTCACAAGGCCGAACAACTTTCCACATGTCCTCTCCATGCCTCTGCTTTTACTCCACTTCCCCAACCAAATTTCACCCAATTCCTTCTCTATAGCTCAGATTCCACATGTTCAGAAAGACTTCTCACTTCAGGCCGCATGCATCTCTCCCCTCTCAGAGGCAGCTCGCCCACACCTGGATGGAAGGAAGCTTGGTCTCTGGTAGCATCAGCACCCTCCAACGGTGATGGTGAAGACCCTGAGGAGACCAGCTGGCCCTGTCTGCCTGGGAAACCAGTGCTGACGGCTGAGGCGGCTTCCTCACAGAAGGGAGGTTTGGGTTAATCAGTTTCAGTGCAACCCAAGCCCTGGTTCCCCAAAGTGTCCAGGAATAGAGATGCCCAGAGACCTCAGTGATGCCTTTTCTTTGATCTCATATGCTCAAAACTAGTAGATGCAAACGACTAGAAAACAAGAATTTTGGAGCTGTTGGAGACATTTGTGCCTATGATATTAGCCCCTCCACTCTACTCCTCCAAGGCCACGCAGTTAACTCAGAAAAAAGCAAGGATTCCAACTACTTTAGCTGTAGGAGGAGGAAGAATGCTGCCCCTGTGGCCAGAGACCTTCTATCTGCACCAGGCCCTGCCACCCACTAGTTGGGTGACCTTGGGCAAATCACTCAAATCCTTCTGGGCCTCAGTTTCTAGATGTAAAGTCAGAGTAATGATACCTAAGGTTATTGTAAGAATTAAATGAGCTGGCATGTGAAAGTCTGGAAAATGCATAATGCTCTAAAAATACTACAGATTTCCATTATTACTCCACATTTGGGGTTTCTGGCTTTCATGTTGGAGATTTATTTTTTTCTCACAGTCCTCTGTTCGCAGCAATCATCTGTTGACGATGTCTGAGACTGCTGTCAAATGCAGTGTCTATTGTTCAGAGACACCAAGTAGCAAATGACCATGAGCCTGATAAGTTCTGTGCATCTGAAAGTGTGTGATCGAAGAATGGCTAAGCTCATCTAAATAGCAACAAGAAATCCAGTAAAACCTAACAAACGGTGTCACCTCTATACACAGACTATCAGACAACTTAAAGGTGGGCAACAGCCTATTGGAGACGAACCCAAAGCAGAGCACATGCTGGAATCTGTGTAGAGTCTGGGAAGACCCGGACAAACAGCAGAAACCAGGACAAGATAGGAGGGCCTCCGGCAGGAGAAAGGAGTGCTTGTTTCTTTAAAGATGATGATTTCAAGAGTATTAAAGCTGCTCTGGCCCAGTCCAGCATGAGACTGGTCGCTCTTGTTGGCAGAGGACTGAGTTGATGTCTGAACATGTTTGGGTAAAATTTTGATGGCATGCATTGATGGCTGGGCCCAGAAACGAGAAGCAGGAAGTGTCATAATAGTTACTAACCCTGCTGTCAACTGTCTTGGGATAATTTCTTCTGATGTGGGCAGATTAGCCATCTAGAGACAGGGCAGGAGCAGGGTGCAAGGGCACTGCAAGACTGTCCTTATAAGATTTTTCATTTAACTCAGACCCACAGAATACATGTGCTTAGTTGGGACCTAAATTATCAAGAACCTGAACATCCTACATACACTACTTAACATTTAGCATAAATAATGTGCCCACTCTTATTTAACAGAATTACCAGGACTTGCACTCAAAATGGATTTTGTCTCTAGGCGCTAATACTTACATTGATGTTTAAGTCATTTTCAAATGGTCCTCATCGCATTCCCCTGAACACCAAAAAATAATTATGAGCCATCTTTATTTGCTGGAAAGTATATTTGATTTTGGGAAAGAGTTTAACATCTTTCCAAACAGGTAAAGATGGAGAAGGATCTGGGGTATGTGTAGATTCTCTTAATAGCTCACCTTAAAAAAACCTCTTGCGTTAGTTTCTAGTTTTTTGTTAGTTTGCTTGCCCCCCTTCCCTCACTTTTCTTTCATAAATGCATCTTCACTGAAGCAGTTTATGGGAAACAGACTGCCTCCATAGCTTCCTTATGCTCACCGGTTGGCTACAGCCTAGTGTGGGCAGGTAGTAGGTACTCAATAAATGACTGAGTTGGCGTTAAAACTTAAAACTTATCTAGAATAAGCGCTCTGAACACAAAAACTAGAAAACCAAACAGATCTGGGTAGCTGGTGGGAAATTAACATGTTCACTTACCCAGGTAGGTGATACTAAAAATTGGCGGTGGGAGGAAAAGGTTAAGGATATAAACAGAATCATGGAAAGAACTGGCATGTCATGTACAATAATAGTTCACCTGACATGTCCTACATTTCCACTTATCTTCCGATAAGTCAAGCAAGATAGGTAGCCTGCATATTCAAATACACCTGTGTGAATGCCACACTTAGAAGGTAAACGACTGAAGGGAGCACATGGCCTGCCAGTGCCAGCTGAATTAGAGCAATGGAATTGGTTCTTGACATTCACAATGTAACTTAGATGTAAGAAACAAGTTTGGTTAGTTTGCTTCTTCACGAGGGGGAAAAAGAAAAACTAGACCAGGTTTGTAAGAAAGCAAAAAAGGGGTAAGTAAGGCCTGTGGGGTTGGGAGAGCAAGAGGTCCCAGCGGTATCATCCAGTTCCCCCCAAATGTGAAAATCTACAGCTGGGATTTTACCAGGGAAGGCAGGGAAAGGGGCATTTAAAGATAATTTAAAGGGAGTGCGGGTGCGGAGAAGTATTTTGTATTTATGAATGCACAGTTTTGCTAAGGCAGAAGTGCAAGCTGCTCTTCCTTGATTTTGTGAAGTACTTCCTTGATTTTGCAAGTGTCTGTGAATATTAACCCAGGATTTGAGAGTGGCCCTTCTGTCAGCCGGAGAGAGCGGAGGCCGGGCAAGGTCTCTGACTGTAGCTTCTCACTCTGGCTCCCATCTTCCACCCCCGTCTTCAGTCTGTCTGGCTAGCCCCATTAAAGCAAAATCCGTGATGAGGCCTCCCTTGTTCCTCTGTCTCCCCAACCCTCACCTTGCGTGTGAGATCAAAAGGCTGTTTAACACCCCTACCTCACAGATCTGATTTCAAGAATATAAGACATCAGGAGTTTTTTTTTTTTTTTTTTTTTTCTTTTAATTCCTTCAAATGTCCCAACTAGGAAGAAGTTTAGGCTGTCAGGGCCACCCAGACCCTAGAATAAATGCAAGTAATAGACCTTCTCCACCACCCTTCCCTGATGGAACTCTGATCAGCTTCATGCAGCCACTCTCTCCCTTAAAGAACAAAAGCCACAAAATTAACTTAAAAATTAGTTACTGAAGATTGAAAAAACAGCAGGAAATATCTTTATCCTACTCATTAGTACTTCCGGAGAAGTAAACAGAACAAAAGATGTAACTAGAGGGCCTTCCATTGTTTAAATAACCGCTCTGTAAAAACACACAACTGGCAAAATTATGAAATGGTCCACAACTGTCAGGATCTGGACGTGGCTCAGACAACCAGCCATCTCAATCTCTCTTTACATTTCATTTTTCAAAAATCTGTTCTTAAATCCTCAATTCACACCAAAATGCAAATGACTAATAACAGCATAATGTATGTATCTTCTTTCCTAAGCATATGTTCATCTTAGCAAGAAATAACAGCAACTTCTGGAACTTGTAGAACACCATAACAAAGATATTCCATAGCTCATTTGTCTTGATCTGCTTAATGTAGGCTGTCTATTATTGAAGGCGTTTTATACAATAAAAACCCAAAGTAGTCTTAAAAAGATGAACTGACTCTCTGAAAGTCCATTCTCCAATTCTTTGACCCCAAAGACCACCCACACCCTTCCTCTATCAGATGCCACAAGAGCAAGGAATGAAGAACTAATTAACAGAATTTCAGTTTTTACCCAGACTACTGGAGGACTCAGCTCCTAGGGTTTCAGTATTTGCTCACTACTCCCCATATAAGCCACAAGAGACCCACGTGAAAATCCAGATTCCCTGCAACTCTTAACTTCAGTTTCTGGGTATACATCACTAAAATCCATGTAGCTAGATAAAAGCCTCACCCAGAAGTTTTGCACTGTGTTGATATTAACAACCCCATAAGCCTCTCTTTTTGGTGGAAAACAAACAACGATATTATGACTAATCAAATTTCTATTACTAGGTGAAGATTCAACTGCTGACTAACACAGTTACATTTCATATATCTATCCACCCCATTACAACTGAGATTTAAGAGCTAAATGGAAATCCTAGTTTTATAGCATTAATCCATCATTGTGTTAAAGTTCGTGGGTAGATAGCACAACAGAGACCCATTGTTTTAATCCTATTTCATAATCAGAAAGATGTGATATGCAAAAGAAAGCACAGAAAAGCTATTTGCAGAAAATACGATCTGATTTTTCACTGTCTTTGAATAAGCAAGATAAATATGTTCTCGTTTGGAGTACGGTAATGGCTTTCGGAATTGTGTTCTGAGAAGCAAAATAAAAAGGGATTTAGTATGTAAATTAATCATATGGCTTTCCCAAAGATTCAAAATGAGAAATCCATTTTTAATGTAACTGAAAATCACTTTGAATTTGCAGTGCCCAGCCCACCTCAGCCTCATGTCCCGCTGTTGGTTCATCTTGTACTGCTGGGTTGCAGCTGATTTCGAAGTTGCAATGTGTTTTATTTGATGCCAACTCAATTTAGAAAATAAAGGAGCGAAGTTCGTGAAAGAAACATCTGGCCAGCAACACCTGATATGGGCAGAGAAACTATCAATCACTCCTTTGGTTTATGGAAAAGCCCAGGTTTAAATAAACTAAAAAGATTCTTCAAGTTCAATCCCCCCACTCTCCATGAGGAAACAGTAGATTTTTCTAAAGCCGTCTGGGTGACAAATGCCGTCTGGTTTTAAGTGATGCTCCGTGGCTTAGCTAGAGTGAAGACAGTTTAAAAAGCAGGCTACAAATCATTTTGAAAGTTCCCTGTTTCACAAACTCCGGGTACAAGCTTTAGCTATTTTTCTATTCACTACCTAGACATCCTCGGCTCATCAACAGATTTGAAAACATTTTGTGGTGGCAAATTTCCAAAAAAAGGCCCTCACAGGTAGCCTAAGTACGTATCCACGATACCACCTCTTCAAAAACAGCACAGAGTAAATACAAAGTTGTCTGATGAGTCAGGAGACAAGACGGATTCAAGCCGAAGTGTGTTAACTCAGGCAAAGGGATGTCTTGCGTCACAGGCCCAAAGAGCAGAGCTGACCTTGTTGTACATCCTTAGCTGTCATGGCTCATATCCTGGAGTTACCTTTGGAAACCACAGGCGTGGTGCTCAGTGTTTCAGAAATGTCTTTCTGTGGGAAGGGCACTGAAAAGTCATCAACATGACAAAGAGTCTGCTCTGTACTTTCTAAGCCATGGATGGTTTTAAAATTCATCCCATCTCCTTGAGTTCATACTTAAGAGTGGGTGCAGGGTAGTGTGGAGGAGGGGTGATGGCAGGATCTAGCTCCCCAAGAGAGAAGGGAGGTATTCCGATAGAACTAGAAGTCTACAACAAAGGATTCTCGGCAGCCAATAAGACAAGCATTTACTACTTTGCCGCACAGAGTAAAGAGGGAAAACATAAACCCGAACCAGGCAGAAAGAAAAAGCATCTGCCGCCTCCCTGCCTTGCCTGCCTTGAGCATGGCTGTTGTTTCAGGACGTCTCCAGTCTTGTTTTCTTCCTTGGTTCTTTTCTCTGCTTTTTATGACTGCTTCTTTCAGTTCTATGCATAAGAACCAAAAGCCAACTATGAGAAATTCAACAAATGACTCTACCATTCTCAAGGCCCAGAGCCTAGAGAAATACCAGCTGAGAATTAAAGTAAGCAGAAGGAAAAATCCATGAAGAGGTTAATTAGCTTATGCGGTACAGTCGAAAGAGGCAGAACATTTTATTGAGAAGTAGCCAGGGTGTCCCAGTGGGGAGACACTATCTTCTCAACCAAGTGAGATGACTGGGGAACTCTCTTCTGCAATACTTTATGAACACTCAAAAACAAAAGCCGCAAACAGAGAGGACGATGGGCTAACCGTGAAGGCTCATGGGGAGCTAGCTCATGAACACCTCAGGAAATGCTATATTCTCCTCCACCCAACTTCCTCTAAGCTCCAAGGTCAGATAGAACCTTAAAGAGGGTGAATAGCTGAGGGGTCATTTGGTTTACTTCCTAGTGACATAAGAGAAGCCATTTATTATCACTGGTGTAGATGGATGGATGCTGGGTCATTCTGTTCTGAGGCCTGGGCTTTTTTCTGATGCCAGAGGATACGTGGAAGCAGTCTAGCTGAAATAAAAACTGGAGTGTGAGGCCCAGGATCAAAGCAAACTAAATGCTCACTCAGGTAAGCACAATAACATTGGCCTCTATCATGCAGACAGAGTCCTCTGCCTTCCCCAGGGATGGGGGTGCAATCCAGTGTATCCAGTCCAGTGTAAAAAAATCAGCAGAAAAATAACTGCTGCTGAGAGACACTCCCACTTCCCCCGGTTCCAGACATCCTTTCCATCTTTTTTTATGCTCGAAAAGTACCCACTAAGGACTGTCTCTTCTTTTTTTAATGTTTATTTATTTTTAGAGTGCCTGGGTGGCTCAGTCGGTTAAGCGTCCAAATTCGGCTCACGGTTCGTGAGTTCGAGCCCCGCGTCGGGCTCTGGGCTGACAGCTCAGAGCCTGGAGTCTGCTTCGGGTTCTGTCTCCCTCTCTCTCCGTCCCTCCCCCACTCACGTTGTGTCTCTTTCTCTCAAAAATAAACAAACATTTAAAAAAATTTTTTTAATTTGTTTTTGAGGTAGAAGGAGAGAGAGAGAGAGAGAGAGAGAGGGAAAGTGCACCATGCACACACATGTGCAAGGGGAGGGGCAGGAAGAGAGGGAGAGAGAGGATCTGAAGAGGGTTCTGTGCTGACAGCAGAGAGCCCAATGCGGAGCTCAAACTCATGATGCGGGGCTCGAACTCATGAACTGTGAGATCATGACCTGAGCTGAAGTCAGCCGCTTAACTGACTGAAACACCCAGGTGCCCCTGTTTATTCTAGTTCTAAAGTGGGTTTGACTTGATGAGTCACTGCACAGAAATGGCCTGGAGAAGGAAGTCAGGAGGGAGGCAACCCCAGGCCTGCTTCATCTCAAGGAAAGATGCTGTTCACTATGGTGCGGCACTCTGCTGAGGTCCTGGGGTGTCTGAGAAATCGGGGATCTGTGCTGGGGCAATCAGGGCACATGCTGCTCTAGGCCGGCAGTTCATTTTCTACACGCTCAACATATAAAGAGGTCCAAGTGATGACATATACCTGTCCCTACGGAAACATGCAAATGTACTTAGCTTACAGGAATCCAAATCCCAGCTCTGCCTCTACCAGCCATGTGGCCGTGACACCATAACCATTTTAGGCCTCAGTCTCCTCATCTAAGAATAATGCCTCCCATCTCAGAGACGAGCTGGGACAAATTCCATGCAGGACAAAGCAGATACTCAGGCCACGATAACTATCACTACTGTAGTCCTAATTTAATTGTATTTATACTCATCACAGCACTCTGTCCTCCAATATGGCTTCTCAGAATGGAAAATAACATGTCGATGACAATGAAAGCAAGCTGGACATGTCAGGCACTTGAGAATCCACGCCACTTGAAAAGCCCAGTTCGGGTTCCCATTGGCAACTGAGAGCCAGGAAGGCCATCCCTGGAGCACTTTCCCTCACAGCATTAACACCCCATTCATCTTTGGCGTAAACCAGGCCACGCCTGATGTGACATTCTGGAGGGCAGCCATCCCTACTCTTCCTCGCGGCCCAGACTTCGTGATTGCATTACACTGCCCATGGGATTTGAATTCCACATATGCTGTCAGCAACATAGCTTCTCGAAACACTTCTGCAATACCAACTGTTGGTCGGGGTTCTGGTTTCATTGCTGATGAATCTCATTCCAGAGGTACAAGTCAGAGAGCCTTTTTTGGTTTCTGCATTCGGAGACTGTCCCTTACCACCGCAGACAAACACATCATTTTGTTCTTACACATCGGCGCTTTTTTCCCTCGTCTTCATTTTTCCCCCACAGTGATGATTGATGCCCTGAGATCTCATGAAGAATAATGGCAGCAAAATGTAAAGCATATGTGTCATCTCTGGGAAGACACGTGGGCAGTAAAATATAGCTGTACCAAGGCTTCGTGGCCATAACTCTTAATATCTCTCTGCAACTGGAAATGATAAAGAAAACTTTATGATTAATATTTTATCTAGCATTGCCACCACTGTGGAGAAACCGAACAAAGGAAATACACATTCCCAAGGCCCTTAGCATCGATAAATAAGGAACTCTTACAGAACCACATTATCCCACTAATAATTTCCTGACTGACCCAAATCAACTTGCAGAGAGAAAATTCAAGTAGTAAAGACCTAGGAGATGGGAGGATTGTTTGTTTCTCCCTCTAGCTGTTTTCTAATTACCCTCACCTCTTCCTGATGCCCCCTGTCAGTCAAAGAAAGAAGAGCCAAAAGGGACCCAGCCCTCAAAACAACTGCCTACAGCCGCTGTGCCAGCTGCCCAGGAAAGTGGTGATGAAAGCAAAGCTCAAGCTCCTCTTGGGGAGAATCAGCCACGTTCCAACTTACAACAGATAAAAGGGAAGTTCTTTCAAGCCAAGCCCAATTGTTGCCATTTCTTCCCAGGACACCATGACTTGGCCTGCCCTTTCTGCCCCATTCAGCCTAGTTCCCAGGATTTTTCTTTCTGCTTCCCTGACCCTCTCAGAAACTGTGTGAGTGGCGTTTATCTTCCTGGTGAAGTAGAAGCCAAGACAATTCAATGACGATGATCTTATTACAATTTCAGTAACCAATTATCCTTGTCTACTCCTTGTACTGCTTAGTTCACTGTCACACACAGGCCATTTAAGTTTGATTTCTCCCTGTAAATGTCCATTAGTCTGTCAGCTTTGCAATGTGTTGTAATGACCTGTTTGTGATTTTCAGGTGCACAGCTTATGTCCCGCGAAGTCAATTTACCATGTGTTGTTCTGCGTGTGTGTGTGTGTGTGTGTACCACAGTGTGTGCTTAATAAATATTTAGGGAATAAATCTTAGCCTCAGGCCTTACTTACATTCAGGCAAAGGGCTGACACTGAGTTATAAACACAGATCTAACGCTTAAACATCACCTTTAAGGAGGAGACAGTCATATTAGTCTTTCAGGGGCCATCATCCGGGATCTATCTCATGGCTGATGGAATAAGCCTCAGGTTTGAGGAATAAGGAAGAATTGGCAGTTGTCAACTAGCAGTTGATAACTACCTCCAAAAGCTGCCTGAGAAGCTGACCAAGAAGCTGACCCACATAGGAATGCAACCAAGCCCACCAAAGGTGTGATGAGCTTCTAACACTGAGCTCTTGGACAAAGAGGTTTGAAAGAATCCTTGTGCCTTACAGTTTGTTTCACACATGTGTTGAGAAGACCTAAATATCCACAAATGGAAAGAAATGACCCAGCAGATTAGCATACAGACAGAGCGGAGAGAAAACAAATGATTTGTCTAACCACATGACTGAAGGTCAAGAATTCAGAGAAATTAAGGCAAAAACTGCAGTGGTATCCACAACAAAAAACACTCACTTTTTACACATTTTAGCCAGGCACTTTTTATAATATCATAGAATTCCACTTCTAAACTCTGCCATTGTCTGTTTCATTGCCCTCACACCTCACCCAATGCTCTTTGAGAGATCCAGTTAAGTTGTAACTTGCTTAGTGCTCTTCAAGAGCCTTCCATCTTTCTTCTTGCCCCCATTAACTAAAGCCCAAGAAGTGTTCATCTGTCCCACACACCATGTAAGAAGATGAAAACCTGGGGAAATGGCATCCTTTCCTACACCTTCCCCCTCTCAGACACAGATGCACACACACACACACACACACACACACACACACACACACACACTTTAACTGAAGGCAAAGTTTGTGTTAATTTGGCAGGAATGGGTGAAAAGGGTACAGAGGCTCCCAGAATTAATTGCATCCTTGTCCTGTGAATTGTGGGGAGCTAAATTGACATGCACTTCAGAAAACAAGAGAGTTGAGCTCAGCTCACAATGGTGGCTACACCATCTGGTTCCCAATGAGTTGTTTTTAGCTAAATTTTCAGTTAGGTTCATTAAAATCTAAGACACTTCGGTGTTTAGTTTAAACAAATGGGCTCACACAGCATTTAAAAAACTCAACAGAACTTTCCTTTCCTTTAATGGCTAAAATGCTTTACAAAATTCCTTCGGGTCAGTTGGAGTGTTTTTCCGAAGCCAACTGCTTTAAGGATGTTACTAAATAACTTCTTACCAGATAACTAGGGTTATTGCTAAAATATCATAGATTTTTATTTTCAGATCTTTTCGTAGATCAAGGGTTTATTTTGTATTAGTTATTTCATAAAAATCTATGGCAACTAATAATATATTCTTTAATTGCTTATGAATTATATTTTCTAGAGATTTGTCTGCTTTCCTTTCTTCCTCCACTAAAGACCTACTGTGTACAAGCATGATGTTAAGTGCTGGGGACTCAGCAGCAAGTAAGACACAGTCAGTCCGTTTCAATGCTGTGGAGTGTAGAACGGCAGAGCTAGCAAAACCCCCGATCTTGGAACCCCCAGTCAGGGTCTCCTCTGCCACTAGGACATGTCCTTGAACAGCCTGTTTCATCTCTACTAACCAAAGGTAAATCTAGCCACTTTCCAGTTGCTTTGAGAATTAAATAAGAATTGATGGAAAGCCCTTTCTCTGGTGGGAGTGGTGGGCATAGCAGGCATAGGAGTAGCAGTATTTTCCACCATTTTCCTCAGCGTTGCCATTTGAGTGAAACGTTGCTTGGAGATGGCCAGCCTGCCCTGTTGACCTGGCATATTTCACTAAGGAATAGGGAGGAGACTGATGGATTTAAATAAAAACATCTTTGTAACACAGTTGCACAGAAGAATATATGATCTGCAAAAACGATTGCAAATCCTTTTCACAAACTGCCTTCTACCCAATGCTAAAGAGAAGCAATAATAGCAGTAAGCTTGGCAACTAAGCGTGTATAATTTTAACTTTAACAGAAAGTTCCGCCACTGTTAATACTTACAACTTTCTGTCAATGTGTCCATTCACACATTAATCCACCCATTTGCCTGCCATTTGTCTATTCCTCTACCTATTCATCTTTTAATCTCTTTGAAAGAGTGCTAATTCAAAGGACAGCTAGACATGTAATGATAACATTTGGAATATAATTCTTGTATTTTCACTAACATTGTAAACCATGAGTCCCCAGTAGGTCCAGCTGCATCAGTTATGTCCATTATTCCATTATATTCCCAGTTATGTCCATTAAGCTTTCCTGATTGGAATGGGGAAAAAAAAAGGCTGTCAAGTCCCAGATTTGGACGTAAATCCCTAGTCTGCTAGTTAGGAAGCCATATGAATCTGGGAATTACTCGACTTCCACGAGCCTACGATCTTCATCTGCCCTTATTTTTCAGGGCTTCTCTGTTCATGAAATGAGTAGCACATATAAAGAACCCCAAACAGCGACAGGTACATTTTAGGGAGATGCTAAAAAAAGTTACTTATTTGTGTGTACCAACTGTACTAATGTTCAAATATCTTTTTTTATTGTGATATTTTCACTTTAAAGTTTTAGGTATGGTGAGAGGAACTTAGTTTTTCTAAGCAAACATGGAAATATATTATCCATACGATCCAATTACTTTAAAGTACCTGAATCCTCCTTTTTCTTAATTCATTATATGTAAATAAGCATGCCCATATTGGAGGTATTCATTTGAATATTGAATAAATGTAGCTCTTTTCAAGGCAACACTCAAAACTAACAAAGATTTTCATGTGATCCCTTGCATACAACACAGGACAGGATTTAAATCCAATAAAGAATCTCATCTCTGTAGCAAATACTAGTAAGATCTTACACCACAAATAATGTTTCCTTTATCACCACTTCTAACTGTATACAGAGACTCAGAATTAGGGACTATGTAGTAATAAGGGACTGGGGAGGTCACTTACAGTTAGGTCACCTCCTAAACATAGGATGTTACTTGTACGGCTGAGGCTCAGACACCACAAGTTGTCATAATAGAATCACATCAGTAAGTGGCAGGACCCTGCTACCAAACCGAGAGCTCCTTACTCCAAATCCAGTGCCCTTCTGACTACATCTGTGTTCCAAAGTAGACATACAAAGGAAGTTTAATTCATGAAACCTAGCAGACATGAGACATTTAGATTCCACCTTACCATGATCCACGTTACCATGACATGAGGGATCCTTTATCATGCAACCCTAGTATTTGTCCACTCATATCTATTCAACAGGCACACTGAAGCAAACTTCCGTGCATCCAACAAACGTCAACAGATGTAGGGTGCCCTAATAAGAGGGAGTGATTCTTACCAATCTCCACAGCAGAATACCTGACACAGAGCAGACACTTGGTGCATTTCTTTTGACTTGCTAAGTCATTCTAACTCTTTTCCAAGCTCTCGTACATGTCTTTCAAACATTTAGAGGTTGATCTCATGTTTCAGATATCTTTTTCCCAGATGATTAGCCCTAGTTTCTATAACAATTACTTGTGTATCAGGTGGATACCAGACTCTTCATCATTTTGGCTGTTTTCTTGTACCAGAAGTACTCCAACATGGTCAATATTTCTGCTAACATTTGGAGACCTAAACTAGACCTTGGTGCCAGGCAGAGGCAGGTGGGCTGTTCATTCCCCTGAGCTGGACAACACCCATGCATTTTTCAGAAGAGTTGCTTATAAGAATGCCTTTCTCCTTCTCCTGATTTGCTTACTTCAATTCAGGGTGTTACATTTGTCCCTAGGCAATGTCACCTTGGTTCACATCGCTTCTACCCCATTAAAATAATTTCAATTTTATCAACCCATAGATTAGTGATCCCCATTACTTTTGTGTCATTTATAAATTCCATCTTCAGGCCTCCAACATCTTCATCAAAGTCACTGATTTTTAAAAGGTAAGAAAAGACAAAAAGAAAAAGACAGCTGCCTTAGGAACTTCCTACCAGATGGACGATGGCCCATAAATCAACACAGGGCTGTCAGAGAAGACATGAATCAAGCCAGCTCTATTCTTATCTAACCAGTGTATTTTCACAAATGATGTCTCTAAGACACTACACTGACAACTACATTGCCTGGTGTAAAATGTTCTGATAGCTCTTCATATTCTATTCATATCTATTTTATGGATAAAAATGAGTATCTTTAATGTAATATACAAAGCCCTCCCCATGTGGCTTTTGTCTGGCTCTCCAGTCTCAATTTTGGTTCCATAGCCCCTCCCCACACCTTCATTCTTATGAGGCTGCTCTCTGGCCATTGGAAACCAAAGCATTTCTCCCACCACTCTAAGTGATGCCACCTCTCTACATCTTTGTTCATACTCATTTCCCTGCCACAATTGCTCTCCTTTCCTTCCGCCCTGCCTTGGTAAACAGTCACGTATATTTCATGATCCAACCCAACCATTATTTTCCGTGTACAAGTCTTCCTGACATTTCTTCCCAGGCAGAAAAATCATTTCCTTCTTTCCTTGTATGTAATTTTAATCATAGTATCTGCACAGTTACTTCTTTACATGTCTGTCTCCCCTATTAAATGTCAGTCTGCTTTCAAGTAGGGGCCTCAGCACCAAAGATAGTTTTTAGTAAGTAATCAACAAATATTTGTTGGGTGGTTGGATGGATAAATGAATACTACTTTTGCTAAAACAAGGCAAATGGCAATGCCATAATACCAAAGGAAAATAAATCTATTTTAATTTCCTGTCTTTCTTATATAAAGCATGACTTCATTACATAAAATAGGACTCATCCATTCAACAATTGAGCACCTATCATACAGGTCATTGTTCTAGGTGTTGGAGCTACAGCAATAGGCAGAACAGGCAAGACCTTGTTCTAATGAAGTTAAATCAAATACATGAAGTAAAAATAAAATAATAATAAATTAAAAAATACATGAAGTAGAGACACAAATAAAGACCATTTCAGATCAAGATATGTGGTATTCAAGGGGCGCCTGGGTGGCTCAGTTGGTTAAGCATCGACTCTTGATTTTGGTTCAGGTCATGATCTCACAGTTTGTGAGTTCGAGCCCCATGTGGAGCTCTGCACTGACAGTGTGGAGTCTGCTTGGGATTCTCTCTCTCCCCCTCTTTCTGCCCCTCCTCTGCTCATGCTCTCTCTCTGTCTCTCACAAGAAAGAAAGAAAGAAAGAAAGAAAGAAAGAAAGAAAGAAAGAAAGAAAGAAAAGAAAGAAAGGAAAGAAAGAAAGAAAGAAAGAAAGAAAGAAAGAAAGAAAGAAAGAAAGAAAGAAAGAAAGAAACTTAAAGATATGTGGTATTCACATATCTTTAAATTAAAGAGTTAAATTAAACAGGTGTCAAAATGCTAGGGCTGGGAGGTTTGGGGGGAGCAGATACAAAATTTTACATTGGTTTGGGTAGAAAAAGTCTCTTCAAGGAGGTAACATTTAAGCTAATTTCTGGATAATAAGATGTCAAGTCATATGAACAACAGGAGTTAAATATGAATACTCCTGTTTATAACCTCTCCAATTCTAACCCAACAGTGGGGTCAATGGTAGACCATTCTGGGGGCACTGGTAGGAAGATGACAACCATGGTCTAGCTCTGCTCACCATAGACCTATCCAGAGGATCTGTCACCACTGTGCTGATGAACCATCTTAGGATGAGGATAGACTGACCTAGAGAGGCTTACTTTTTCTTAGTTCTGTTTGTAAAACCTGTCTGTGCTGTTTGATTTCACTGACCTTTTAATAAAACAATCAGATTTAGTGCTTCTGCCTGTCTCCCTAGTGCCCACCCCCCCTCCCCCTGCACATCACTCCCTACCCCACCCCACTCCACCTCCTCTCTGAAATGAGCTTGAATGCCATTCCTCATCACTTTCATCTGGACATTGACAGAAAGAACAAAAGCTGGCATTCCACATCTCAATTTATCTGCTTGCCCTCGAGAGCTCATAAATAAAACAAAAAAATGCTAACACAACTCCTAAAAATACTCTGCAAGATGAAAGATCAATGATGCAAGCAACTTCTCTCAGTTGGTCAGGGCACAATTGGCAAGTGAGAAACGGAGCCACCCCTCACTAAACTTGAAGTGATTTCACCTGGTTTTCCAAGGTGAGTCGCATTTGTAAAGCCCTGTGGTTGACGCACTGTGGGAAGTGGTGATACTAATGCACCTGTGGAGAGTCAGAAAGGGATTCAAGTTCAAGGTTTGTTACTAAGGAGTCGGTGGTCTATCAAAGAAAATTTTGTTTCTCACCTTCCACCTGGATAAGGGACCCACAATTTTGTTCTACTATCCACCCGTCAATGAAATGACGCTATTCCAAATTTAGGTATAAACCCTGCTCTATCTTGGTAATCTCAGCCCTCTTGCAAATGACTGGTTTAGGGATGGATGTGAGAGGAGGCAAAATCTGCGGAAGGCCTTCTGGGAGAAGTTTCTTGGCTGATGAAACACTCACAGAAAGACAGAGTCCCTCTTACATTCCTGGACATTATCATACCTGCATCTGACACATGGAACTTCAATAGCCATGTTGAGGCTCCAGATAAGCCAGACTAAAGACAAGCTGAAAGCCTTCCAATTCATAACCTTTGTCACCTCAAAAAGTCACCATGCCATTCCTAGACTTAGAAACCAGTGAGTTTAGGTATTTTAAAGGATTTTCTAGCTCAAAAAACTGAGATTTTCACAGAGGCACACTTAAGTAAGCACTGTTTTAAACAGTAGAGCTAATGTTGATGTATGTGGTGCTACCTGTAAAAACCCTGACAGGTGACCAGAGACTTACAGAGGTTTTTGTTCAGAGGGAGATATGAATTTGGATTTGTATGCCTAAAGGCTTTCCCTTTTTTTTTTGGAATGAATAAGAATTCGAGAGTTCTAAGAAAGCGCATTAGTTAGGAGAAATATAAAATTGACGCTGATTATGCCAGATTGCAACTCTTGTTACCAGAAAGGAACGCTTTGGAGGAAGAAACAAAAGGTAAGGCTTTCAAACTTTAATGATTTAAAAATGATTTCAATGATGTTAATGTTTTTAAACCTCCAGTCAACAAATATTTATGAAGCACCTAGTACCGGGCAGATAATGCCTGTATCCAATGATGTATAAAAAACACAATTTCTTTCCTCAAGAAGTGAACAGTATAGTGAAGGCCATATATAGGTACAGATATGACAATATTTTTCAAAAGATCCATTATTAGAAGAGAGCCCAAGGGATTACGGGAGGTCAGATGAGGGTCTGGCCTGGGAAAGCAACCCTCAAATTGAGATTTGAAGTTGGGAGGGCCTGGTGGGAGGGATGTGACGCGGCCCAGCACACTGGAGGACACAAGTGTTTCCGTGAGGCTGGCTCACTGGATGCGTGGCAGGGAGCTGTGGAGCTAGAGAGGAAAGAGCTGGGCCCAGATCCCAGGAGCTCGGGCTGCCAGCCGGCAGGAAGTTCGTCTGCAGGGGGTGTTCTTCCTCTCCTACCTCCAGGCCCCACAGCCCCAGTTCCCTCAGGCTTTCCACCGTCTCTGCAAACCTCCAGTCTGGGGGCTCAACAATTGGAAAGAGATCCCACAAACTAGCTCATATCGTGGAATAAATGAATGAACACAGCTTAAAGTACAACTCTGTGTTCTACAGGAGGATAATCCTTTACCTCAGAGGAATGAAGCCACAGTCCTGCATTTCAGAGATGAAGGAGCTCCTTGGAGACCCACTGAGATCAACTCAATTTACAGCTGAGGAAACGGAGGCCCAGAAATGCTGTGGAACATTCCCCGAGCTCGCCCACAGCACTTCAGACCCCTGCCATTTGAAGGGGTGGTGGTGGGGTTCCCTCCAGAGGCTGTTGAGTGAGGCACCCCACTGGCTGACGACTCCTGAGAAATCTGCTTCACCTTGCTGAACACTGCAACCAGAAGCCCCCCGAGGACAGCAACCAGGCACGGCACACAAAATATGCACTCAGTACACATTTGCCGGAGGGAGGCCGGGTCCTGCTGCTGCTATTCTTCATGTGCACGTGAATGCCACTTCTTTCCAAACGGAGGCACCAAGAAGCAGAATGCGGAGCATGAAGCGTATTTTCCAGAGAAAAAGGTGGCAAATGACAGAATCCAAAAAAATTGGCACGGCTGCTTGCCATTTAAAGAATCAAATACCGAAAATACTTCAAATAATACAAGAAAATCTGGAAGAATTGTGACTTAGGACCAATTTGGAAAGAATTTCTAAGCAAATAATGTTCGGTTTAAAGAGACGTGTGGATGCTCATTTTCAACCCTGCGTTGACTTCTTTTCAGAAAAGCCATAGGCTAGAAGAGGTTCCTCAGTGAAACTTGATTCTTTGTCTTTCATGACATGACTGGTATTTCCACGACCTGTGTGGTCCCAGACCTGCCTTCATCCTGATAGAGTAACAGATTTCAAAACTGTCTTGGGGGGGGGGGGGGGGGGGGGGGGGGAGAATACTATTCTTCAAGTGTTTAATTTCTTTGCATTTACAGTTCAAACAGATGCTCCCAAGAATGGTTAAAGGTTGCAAGAAAATGGTCATTAAAATTATCCTCATGAGGTGATTCATTTTTGTGAATGCTACCAGGGACAGACAAGCCAACATTAATTTAATCAACATTAAGTGGAATGCAGCAGGAAAAGGGGGGGGCCTTAAAAAAAGAATGTCCAGTGATTGTGTAGGAACAGAGCTGGCCTGAACCATTAGCATTTGATTTAAAGAAGCATTATTTTTTTTTCCTTCGTAAAGTCTCAAAAAGGGCAAAAATTACCAGATAAGGATCTACAACTTGCCTGTTCAGTAACCCTGCAGCTCCTGGGGGCCTCCAGAGGCACCAGCCTGTCGCGGCAGCTCAAATTTAGACATACCTCCTGGCTCAGCACACCGCCCAATGCAGTCTAGAATCAAGAGGAGGCAGATGCTAATGGGACAAGAGCCCAGGGAGCTGTCAGAGTTGAGAGACAAAGAGAAAGGACAGAAGGGAAGAAGGAGGAAGGAGAGGAGGAAGGAAGAAGGCAAGGAGGAAGAAAGCATGAAGAGAAGATAAAAGTAAGGAGAAAAGGAGAAGGAAGGAAGGAAGGAAGGAAGGAAGGAAGGAAGGAAGGAAGGAAGGAAGGAAAGAAGGGAGTCCCTATTCACAAATCAGATCACTCTTGGCACAGGGCTGTGGACATGAATTTTACAAAATGAAAAAACAAAAATAACTAAGCTACTAATGTTTCCAGGAACTGTCATTTCATCACCCTTCCCTGAGGATAACTGCTCGGGAGCTAAAGAATTCTTAAATATTTTGAAAATTTTAAAAAGCTTACACTTGGGTCTCATACTTGGGAGCATAGGAAGAAAGAAAGAAAGAAAGAAAGAAAGAAAGAAAGAAAGAAAGAAAGAAAGAAAGAAAGAAAGAAAGAAAGAAAGAAAGAAAAGCTTCTGGAAGTATCTCCCCTCTAGGTTTCCTTTCATCCTCCCCCAGAATGTGGAGGAATGAGTTTGACTAAGGATGCCCCAAGGCTATGTCACCTAACCGCATAGGACAGAGCTGGGCTCCTCTTTATTTGAAAGGCCTATATGGGGTTCTTACTCCTCATTATTGTGTACTTGTACTGATTTAGAATGCAGCCCTGCTCTGCCACACTTCTGTGAGATTTGCCAAGTGTCTAATCCAACCGAGTTGTGAAATCTGGATGCTTACATGGGAAAGCCTGGGTTTTAACAAGAAAAGAGTACATTTTACACAAAGGGAACCAAATAAAAATTTGGAAAAAACAACCTGGAAAAAAAAAATCATAGGATGCCTTGAAAACACTTCCTTCCTCTGGCCTTTGAGAAACCAGAGCCAATGTCTTCCAAGTTGCAAATCGGTCCAGCTTAAGTTAAACTGGCTTCCTTCCGTTCTCCAAAGCAGATGATTATCATACTTGACTATTCTCACTCGGAGTCTGTTCAGAACAGCCTGGCCAGTGTAAAATCCAAAAACATTTCACTCTCAGATTGCTGTTTAAAATGCCTCTCTTATAATGAAAAGCCTGGACACAGCAAATGACATTTTTGGCTTTACTAGACTTTTTTTAGTGATGAGAAGCTGGCACAGATAAAAATCTACGTTATATTTATTGGGATGCAGCTTTTTTGTAAGGAGTACTAGAAAAAAATATTATTCAGGGTGTAATTGAAAGGAGAGTTTGTGATCAAACCATCTTGGTGTTATAGCAGTATTCACCCTCTGTGGCAGGGATGAGTCACTGTGTAAGAGCTAGTAAATACAGAATTGACATCTTGCTTAGAGGAGCCAAGGGATTCTCAGGATTCTCAGTCTGCTGGTGCTGGGCCGCTTTCTTCACCTGGCTTGGTTCAATACAGAACCAAAGGATTCCTGGCTCAGCAGGTTCTGAGGGAAAATGAGGGGCCAACCTCTTCCAAGAGGAGACAAGATTCATTCAAGAAGGACCATGGCAGGGCTGAGGAGCCTGAAATGAGAATCACATACTCCCAAGTCAAACACACCCCTTTCTCCATCTGAATGTTCCAGTCATGGGAGATGGTCATTAGTTCAAAAATTCTTCCTTCCAAGGCAAGTCTCCAAACTACAATGTGCTATCGTGACAGTAAAATGCTTAGTCCTCATCCTTCTGAAGGATACTGTTAGATATGTTGGCAAGAATTACCCTGCTCTCTGAGTAATTTTTCCATCCAATGACCCCCCCCCCCACCCTGCTCCTTGACTACAAATCCCCACTATTGTTGTATTTGGGGTTGAGCCCAGTTCCACACTGAGGTCTCTTTCCCCCTAGTGCAAATAGTCCTGAATATAATCTCTTCTTACCGCTTTGACTGCTGTCCAGTTCTGGTTTTCTCTGACACCAGTCCCCCACACCTGAACATAAATTACTTTGGTGACTCCATGATTTCTGACCTTAAGGAAGTAGAGACCAGCTGTGGAAAGGAACCAGGGTTTCCTTTTGGGGGAAGCTCAAAGGGGTGGCAATTGAGCGAGAAGATCTGGGTGGTATGCTATAAGAGGAGGTCCTGGAGAGGCCAAAGTTAGGAGCTCCAGGAAGGGGGGCAGAGCATTGCAAGAGGAGAGAAGGAAAGGGACAAAATACCCTGTGCCGGTGACATTATAGCTGGCAGATTTCAGAAGTGCCCAGGAGCCAAAACAATGGCTGCTACATGGAGCGATACAAATATGAAGGCATGGCTGCATCACAGCATTTACACTTCCCGGAAGTATATTTGTCCCATGATAGAAAAACCATTTTACATTTTTTACTCAGAGTATTCAATTCATATTTGATATGGCTCACTCAAGTTACCAAAGTTTTCCTATTGACACCTCAATACAAAAATTTTCAGGATTATTCAAAGCTCATTTGTAAAGCCTCAAAAAAATGTAATTAAAATACAAAATGGCTACATTTTGGCTTCTTGGAAAAAAAAATCAAACTATAATTTTTCTTACAATGAAAGAGTAATACTGTCTGTAATTTATTTGGAGAGAATGGAGTGCAATGCAGACATGCATATTAAACACTCTCTATTTCATTTCATCCGACTAAATGAATAAATACATTACACCATCCAGACACACAGTTGAAACATTTCCCTGAGTATTCTTTAAACACAATGTGCAAGATTGCAATGGCATCATGACTGATAAAAATGACAAAGACGCTGTTAATCAAGTAAATAAAAAACAGCAGCATGAATTATTTATGCCAATAATATTTGTAACCATACAAATTATATACTGATGTTATATTGGAGTGTTTAGTATTTCAGTGAACACGCATCACACGATGTCCCCACCCCACCCCCGCCTCTATATTTAGTTTCCTTGAAGAGCTTGAATTCAGTGGTACCACTTAAAATGGAACCATGGGTACAATAGTAAATTTTTTTTTGGTTGTCTCAAAATGTGATTTCTCTCTTAATATGAAATCGTTACTCCACAGCTACTACAGCCACTGCTGGTATTCTTTGAGAGCTTCCTACATGAAAGACCACCAAACTGGCCTATACTAGGGAGACCGGACTTCCCTCTGCCTTTGTCTTCAGAGAGAAGGGGTGTACACGACGACCATGGTTCAAATGGTCTTCTCTCACCCCTATATTAGAGTAAAAACAATTTAAGGGAGCAGCAGCCAAAGCAAGTCTCCTAAGCCAGGGGCCACAAAAACTTTCTTTTGTAAATCTAAAATATGTTATCCTAAAAATACCAGAGAACTTCTGAAATACTGAATATCTAGAAAGATTTCTCCTTCTTCATGTATGAGATCACTCGTCTACATGGATTCCTACATCTCAATAGAAAATGCTTTCATGATCACACACATATTCACACGTGCACACTCACATTAAGCCATTCAATTCCTGCTTTGAAACTGTCAAGATCATTATTTTTTCCTTAGCTAACTCCATCTTGCCAAATCTGGCAGGAGCTACTCAGGTACTTGCCACAGTTGGGTTGGGCACCCACCAAAGTGTGAGCTCTTCAAGGGTTGGGGGCACGTGGATCACAGTGGTACTCCTATAGCATCCACTGTTATTGAAAATATTGCTTGAGTATTAAATTGAAGTGAGTTATTAGTGAACAATGGAACCCCTCAGGAAAGAGCTAGAAGGTAGTACTACATCTACTTTCTCGAGATGTACTTCCCTGCTCACACAGAAGTGGAATACACATGAAATGCACCAGAGCGTGTCTGCCAACGTGGGGATAAAAAGAGACCAAACTGAGAATGCCTGGTAACTTCAAAAACACCCACCCATCATCTCCTTAGTGAGACATCCCCACCTAAATATCCCAGCAGTCCAAATGATGCGCAACGTAAAACTCGTCTCTCATCTCCAACCTCCTTCCTCCAACTCTCTGTATGCCTTTCCACGTGTTCCTTTCACTTCCTGAAATACCTTTCCCCAGTTTTGCCACCCTTCTCTAACTGCTGACCACCACCCAACTCTCTCCTGATGGGAAGTAGTGGTTCAGAGCACGGACTTAGGTTTGAATCCCACCTCTACCACTGCTTTGCTGGGTGATGCTTCATGCTCAGTGCCTCATTTTCTTCACCTACCTAATAGGGACAATAAAAGTTCCTGCTTTAGAGGGTTTTCAGGAAGGTTAAATGAGTTAACAGATGCAAAATGGTTACAGTGGAGTCTGGCACATAACAGGTGGGTTTTAAGTGATAGTTGTCATCCTTTCTGCTATTTTATCCACAGTTGGACTGCCTGCCTCCCCTATAAGCTGAACTGAGGAACTAGTTTTCACTCCTCTGAGTGCAGCACCTGATGCATGGCCAAGACTCACGCTGTGTGTGCAGAAGGGGTTGTGTTCTGGCTTTCCCTCAGGACAACCTTATCCTCTCTATGTCTGGGTTCAAAACCTGTCTGCAAGTCTTGTAACAATTCTGCTTCTAAACATGTATCCTTCCTACTTGTGTCGCCAACTCTAATAGTTTGGGCATTAACTTTTCCATTCTTCTCACAATTTTCCTTCCTTCTTCATCCTTTTACACTGTTATCTGAATAATCTTTCTAAGAGCCAACCTGATTATTTCTTTTAAAAAGACAGTAATTATTGGCTTCACTCAGATCATCGACATCAAATTCAAGCTCCCCAGCCTAGCACTAAGATTTTTTTACGATAAGACGCTGACTTAATCTTTCCAGCATCATTGCCCATGACCTACCCAATATACACCTCTAACTTGCCTTGCATTTCCTGTCTCCAACTCTGTGCTCAAGCTGGGCCTTCATCCTGGGAACATTGCTGTCCATCTGGTATAATCTTACTCATTTCTCAAGATCAAAACCAAATGCAATTTCCTCCATAAATCCTCCATAAAAGTTCTTTTCAAATTAGTCTCTACCTCCTATCTAGTTCCAAGACACTCTTTATAGGAAGTCTGTTTTTATCAAAGTATTTGTGACTATTTTGACTTTAGTTAATTATAGATATTAAGTTCTTAGAAAACAGGGACTGGGACTTAATCATGTCTGTATCCAGAAATATGCTTAGAGCAGTATTCCACAAACTACTATATATAATATTTTAATTGAATTTAAGAGTATAAATTTAATTGATGCGTAGGATGTTAGGACTTTTATCTGCTTATAAGCAAATTTAAATTTTTTAATTAATTAAGTTCCGATTAAGTTTCAGTTTCAGAATTACCCTTGAGTGTTAAATACTTACTTGAACCCCACTAGTTGATTACAAGCCTCAAAGTCTCCCTTATATGCGCAGATGCATCTTTCACAAAATAGGCGTGCCAAACATTTCCTGGATTTAATTGTTGAATTAAAAGTTTATGTGATTATAGCTGCCACCTGGTACTACACGATGATACCAAGAGGAGAGTAAAGACCAACTAGGTCCCTTTACTCTTCCCCAGTTGCCATGAAAACACATGCATCACTTACAGAACTGACCTTGACTTTCCCCCATCCCACCCTACTGGACTCAGGACAGTGTTGGGATTGCCCAAGTTCTGCTATTGGGGGATCTGTAGGGCAAGATGTGAGCACCAAGGGCTTCACTGACAGAGAAGGAAATGACAACGTCAATTTCTGGGGAAGTCCAGGACCCAGAAGCCAGGCATTTAGCAGGTGGGAAAGGGATGGCCATATCTTATTCATGGGCTAGAGCTCTTCAGTTGTGAGTTGCTAGGGGACCTCTCCTAAGATCACATCCTACATGTGGAAACAGAGGGGAGCCAGGAACAACCCCTGAAGTGGCTATCCTCAGGCTGAGGAAGAAGCAGCCAGACAATTTCTTACTTTTTCCCTGAGTTTATTTAATCATTTAATTTCCTGTTGATTGTTGTTCTCTCCCAGCCTCTGCTAAAGGGTTCATTAGCCATGCCAGCCATCTCAAACCATGAACCACTGGGTAATAAGAAAAGTACCTAGTGGTGTGATGGTAAATGTTTAACAACTACCTCTCTAGGGGAAATGCCCCTACTACTTGCCAATCTCTGTGGCATAAGTGCTATCACCATGGCCAATTTCAAACTACCAATACGCTGTCAATTAGCTCAGAGTTGGGAAGAAACACACAGAATCAGCTCCAGGCAGTACCAAGTGGCTTTGGAGTACTCTTCACCTCCTCCCCACAGTGAATTATTGCCAGCAAATATTCATTAAAGGACCTACACCAGCAGAAGATGCCGGAATGAGATTCTATTTTTATCATGGAAAGCAGTGTACCTTTATCACACATACCAAAATTCCAAGGAAAGAGGAAATTTGAGGTTAGAGGCAGCTGTGAATTAATACGAAAGCCTTCGAAGTCACCCACTTTTGTCTACACAACCTGAAAACACACAAAATTTGGTGAGACCGAGATTAGCCAGGTGTTCCAAAACCTGAAACATAGCTAGGCTACAATATGCCGTGCCCTTTTTGTTAGGTATGAACACGTATTTACAGCCAATCAAATGTAAACAGAAGTGACATGCAGTCCTTCCAGGCTTGGCCATAATAGCCTACCAATGTGGTCTCTGTCTCCCTCACCCAAGTCTTTTCTCTTTCACCAGCTTGATGCAGACAAGTACTACAAGAGAAATCAGAGTGAGTAACTTAAAGATGGCAGTCACAAAATGTAAGGAGACTGGGTCTCTGAATCACTTCTTGAAGGAAAGTTCCTCTTCCTATAAGAAATACCTGGTTTGGACCTTACATTAACAAGAAATAAACTACTCTCATATATGAACTATCTAAGGGTTGGTTTGCTTTAACATTTGTTTTAGCAGCTAGTCTTAACTAGCACATTTGGCAGTATCTGCCATGCTCCTGTTTCCCGGGGACCATGAGTATTCTGGAAAATACTCATCGTGGATACTCTGGAGAGGATCTTCCAGGCAAAGCAAGAGAAAAATTTAAAAGCAGATATTTAGAAATGAAACTTTCGGGGCGCCTGGGTGGCACAGTCGGTTAAGCGTCCGACTTCAGCCAGGTCACGATCTCGCGGTCCGTGAGTTCAAGCCCCGCGTCGGGCTCTGGGCTGATGGCTCAGAGCCTGGAGCCTGTTTCTGATTCTGTGTCTCCCTCTCTCTCTGCCCCTCCCCCGTTCATGCTCTGTCTCTGTCCCAAAAATAAATAAACGTTGAAAAAAAAATTTTAAAAAGAAATGAAACTTTCAGCTCCTGCTTCACAAAATGCACTCTATTCATCTTGATTTGGCTGCAGTGTGAGGTCCCACTAAGAATTTTTTTTTGTTGTCATTTTGTTTGTTTTTTAAAGAATGACTTTTAGACTAATACCTCTAGGTGAGAATAAGAAGGGGAAATTAGAAAAGATTTTGAGAAGGTCGAGGGAATCAGAGCAATGATCCATGCCTTACTGATGACATTGTGCTTTCCCTATAATTTATACATTCATTGTATTGAATTTATATACATACATGTGTTCAGATACTGAGTGACAGCTAAACATTTATAAAACAACAATATATATTTTCATAAACTAGAACCCCCTTTCCAAACTTTTTAAAATTGTATTTTGAATATTGCCAAATCTTATTTTAAAAATCAGCTTATATTAATTTTGTGTAAAATCATTGGCTCCACATAAGAGTCTACTCACCCAACTTAAATGTGTGCCATTTTGCACTAAAGTTATTATATATTTGTTCCATAGTAAATAAATACAATTATATTTGTATGGGGGTTGGTCTGACAACCTTAATATATTATCATAATATATTATGTATTATAATAATGTAATTAATATATTATAAATAGCAGATTATTAAAATGTATTATATTTTTACTATTTTCATAATCTATGTTACCTAGGGCACTAGCTCATCAGTGCCTTGACGGGCAGTGTTTGTGAGCCATCCATGTCTAAGCTACTCACATGTCTCACAGTGCCATCCTATAGTGGGCAGAACAGTGTAGGATGAATGAGTAAATACACTAAAAAAGTAATTTTTCAATAACTCATTTGGATTTTCATTAGCAGTAATTCCCTTTTAGAAGTTGACGAGTCCCTCTTTCCTTTTAAGTCCACACTTGGATGCACATGATCAAGGTGGGCTGTCATAGCAAGCCATCTCCAGGAGGGGTCACCAGCATCCATTTATGGAGGGCAAATTTGAGTGCTAAATCACAGTACAAGGGTAGCCTGTAGTCAACCGAATTATGCATATTTCAGCTTGACAGCCATTGTCTCCCTTTTAACCATTCTCCTATTTCCCATTATATTTGGGTTTAATAAACACAATAGCATATTCTGTGTTCTGAGACCCTGCTATCCTAGAGAAAAGCATTTTGTCTAAATGGAAAGACCATCAGTCTGGACATGGTCACTTAGAAGCTTTCCCATAACTGCATATATGTTCCAGATTTCTGAAGACCAGTCTAAACTAAGTTCCTGGAAGATACACAAGCACTTAGAAGCAATGATGCATGGTGGTCTTGTGGACACTTATTCAAACAGGGAATGTGACTGCAGAGCAAGGATTAGCCCATACTCACACACAAGGTAATGGGTTCAAGTGGAATTAGATGGAGCCTCAATTTGCATGTGTCATGCCACCATCAGGACTTCATCTGGGAAACCTTATGAAAATTTTGGGTCTGACCATTCTTCAAGCTTATAGGAAGGCTTAGAAAATGACTCTCAGTTTTATTTTTACTTTCTTTATCCTTGGTTTTTGTTTTGTTTTAGACAGAGACTGTGAGCAAGGTGGGGACAGAGAGAATCTTATGCAGGCTCCATGCTCAGCCTGCATGCAGGACTCAATCCCATAATGCTGAGATCATGATCTGAGCCAAAATCAACAGACACTGAACCACCCAGGTGCCCCTATTCTTAGTTTAAAAAAAAAAAAAAAGCAGAAGTTCACAGCTTTTTACTAAACTTTTAACCCTGGGAACCCCAAAACTTACCATTTTTGTATGTGTTGCAAAGCTTATTATTAAATTAAAATGTAATTGGAGCCTAAAGAAACCAGCATAGGAATGATGGAGACTTTCTGACAACAGACAATGAACCACAAAACCATTTGTTTTGTTTTCCCAGGAGGGAAATCAGAGATAGAAAATCTATGAATCAACAGCTTGATTTATTTTAAATTTTCATGAAGAAGCCTGGATATCAACAAGACATAAGTCTTCCTAAAGAGCTCTGCACAGACACCCCAAATATCTGATTTCTCTCCCTCATTTTGAAGAACAAACATTTATATCATGAGGGCTGGACAGAAAATGGGAGAGAGGAAGTGAGTTAGCAGCCTGTTTTCAACAACATCTTGTTCTGTGTTTAAGGTGAAATAAGCACCCAGGGCCCTGTGTCCCAGCCAGCTTCTTAGTATTCTTTAGCATGCAGGGAAAGTCCTTAGCAAAAGGGAAAGGCACACAAGAAACACGAAGTGTTCTCATTCAAATTGTCTGTAATTCTCAAGGGTGAATCTGGGACGTTTGGAATTTTCGGGACTGAAAAGCAAGATTCATTCTAACTTAACAAAATACAATTTATTGTCAAAGCTATGGATAAACTCAGTCTCTCTCTCAGGTTGCTTGTAGGGACTGAGGCCAAGGAAGAAGTGGAAATCACCTCAGAAGTGGCTGACAGGCACTGGCTGCCTAATGAATAAGGAGCTACCCTTCCAACCCCCTGAGTCTCTGCCAAGCATCACACAACAGATGAGGAGGGAATTAAGAAGAAGGAAGTAGAAAGAATAATGTTATAATGTAGGATAGAAATATGGTCCTAGCATCCTGAGTTTCAATGAACTCTCACACAGATACAGGTTAAGTTGGCAGTGCAACCCACATACAGCTATAAAATGGACAGTAGTATAAAATAATCACTAATAACAACTCAAAATACAGGTGCAAAAATAATATTGTTACTTCCAATTGACCACACAAGTTGATCTTCTCTCCATCAACCAACCCCACCAAAATGAGAGTTAAAAGATTAAAAATGGCATAAATCTACATTTTTTTAATACAAGAGCCCTGAGAAGGGAAGAGATTCAAGCCAGAAAGAAAATGGAAGGATGATAATCAAACATGGCAGAAGAGTAGTCTCTAATATGAAAATCCACGAAAAAGATTCAACTGATATTGCAGAATTTGGCAACACTTGGGATTCCTTGTAGAACAAAGGATAAGAGTAAGATATAAGGCAGGAAAAAGAATATGAAAGATGGTATACAGAGCAACCAACCACTTATGTGTACCATGTGCCTCCTCCATCCTGCCAACTAACATTCTCTTTCTTTCATCTCCCCCTCTCCCTTCCCTCCATCATCCTAGAACCTGCCTCTCCACAATATAAATAAATATATAAATTTGTAGCAATCTTCTGTAAAGAAATCGAAAGTCTCCACAAAAGAAAGATTCCACTTTCAGACCCCAAACCACTCAACTATCGTAAAACTAAGCCCACACAGTGAGTCACAAAACAGCTGGTTAATGGCCTGGATCTTAATTATGAATGGTCATTTATGGGTTACCAGACAAATAAGGAAAATCTTCAACAAAAAAGAGCACAAGCAAGATTTTTAAAAAGGGGAATGGTTCTGGAGGAAACACAAATAAAACAGGCAATAGAAAAGAAATATCACCTATCCCAGAAGGAGTCAACAACCATAAAACAAGAGAGAATGACATAGAAAAGGAAGAATGAGTAAGCAAGAAAAAGTCCTGGTAATTGAAAATTCTTTTTTTCAAATTAAATAAATGAAAAATCAGGAAATATTCTCATTTCTTAAAAAAATTATGACAGTTTCAGTATCTGAGTTCATCACAACACGTGCCTTTGTATAAAGAGAAGGAAAAAGGAAAACTTGTCCTCTACAAAGGAATAGGAATCAGACAGGAAGGAGAATCAGACTTTTCATGAGCAAGCATGGAAGACTGAAGACAAAGGAAACCTCTACTGCCAAGTTCCCCTTTCACTCTGCCACATTCTAAACACCCTCCTCCCAATCTCTAACAATGTAGCCAGAAGGAAATAACGTCCATCCTTGAACTCTATATTCAACTTAATCATCAATCCAAAATGAGAATAAAATCATTTTCAAACATTCAAAGACTCAGAAAAGTTAGTCCCTCCAACTAGACCCTTTTTCTTAGGAAGATAACTGAAGATAGATACAACCAAAATTTAAGGAGTGGCCAGAGAATGGAGACAGGATGATTTGGAAGAACCAGCTGATCCCAAGCAGCAAATTGCCAGAGGGACGGGGGACAGTGGGCCTGGATGCTGGGCTGGAGGGTCTTGGGAAAGGACACATACAATGAACATAGACCATGATGGGAATGCCTGGGTGGCTTAGTCAGTCGAAACTGGCTCTTGGTTTCGGCTCAGGTCATGATCTCATGGTTTGTGAGATCAAGCCCTGTGTCAGGCTCTGTGTTTATAGTGCATGCTTGCTAGGGATTCCCTCTCTCCCTCTCTCTCTGCTTGCCCCCCACCCTGAAAATAAATAAACTTAAAAAAAAAAAAAGGACCATGATGAAACAGGCCAAGGATATGACATTCAGATTACTGTATCTCTTTAAAAAACAAAACAAGTATCTGTAGTATCTTTTAATGCCCGGCTGCTGAGTCTTTGGCCCAGAATGCCTAGTGCTTGTGTTAGTGGATGTCAATAAGCTTCATTCTAATATCCACATTGACATACAGGCAGAAATTCATTTTTATGTGAGCATGCGAAGGCTGCTCTTTTTTGACAGGTAACATCCAGCATTTAGCAATAAAAATACAAGGGCTGGGGTTTTACTGTCATCAGAAAGGTCAGGAGAATTACAATGTAATGACAGACTCTTTACATCACTATATACTGGAGACAGGGATAGTGTATTGCACCTTTTACATGCCCAAAGAAGGAAAATATTAGACACTGACTCCTGGAGCACATCTGTTCCCATTGAGTGAGCTGTACTTGTAAGAGAGGGGCAGCCCCAACTTAGAAAGTGACTCATCTCTAAAACTCAAGTTGACTACAGATAACATTTTCCTGGAAAGCCAGTGTTTACAAATCAGGGATCAGTGAACTTTTTCTGTAAAGGGTTAGATAGTAAATATTTTAGGCTTTGTGGGCTGTTGCAACTACTGAACTCTGCTGTTGGAGCAGAAAGCAGGCATAGACAATATGTAAACAGATAGGTTTGTCACTGTGTTCCAATAAAACTTTATTTAAAAAAACAGACTGTGAACTGGATTTAGTTTGTCAACACCTGTTATAAGTGATCATTCATTTCCCAGCCCAATTCACAAAAATATTTATCTTGTAAGTTGTTGATACATTGTAAATTTACAACAATACTATTTTCTTTAAAATTTATTAATTTTGATAAGTCAAAATAATGCAAGTACATATCTAAAAGCAACTGCTTGTTTCCCTTTTAGCTGTTTCTTCAGGGTGTTGCCTTCAAATCTCAATGTCATAGGCTTTTATTGTTGTTTCCTAATTTATTAGTTTTAGACATCTGTTGACTTTCTGCTAAGATAGAGAATTTAGTTCATGATTCTCTCAAGTGCCCATTCCTCCATATCTGCAACATAATTATATTGTTATTTTTGTTTCTCTACTTGTTACTGAAATAACTATTCATAGCGAAAAGTTCACTTCTTAAATAGACAGCTTGATGAATTTTCACCAATAGTATCTTGTAGATTCCCTTCTTTGTAAAATTAAGATTTTAGCACTCCTGCTCTTCCTACCTCTTTTTATTTTTGTATAACGAGGCTCATAATATTTGATTCTGTTATATAACTGCACTTAAATCTTTGGTGCTTTATGGAAAGTTTGATTCTGAAAATTGAAAAGCAAATAATATTAGTATTTGTAACTTAGTATTTCCAATGGAGCTAATGCTCACTGTGGCTCAATTTTCTTGTTTGTATATTTTCTATTTTCACGGAATTTCCAAATGCCATTCTTTTCCCGGCCCAGTTGGTGTTTTAGTCACAAGTTCAATTTTTGTCACTCTTCCATTATGTTCACATTCCCATCATGGTCCTTCAAACTGTCATATTACCTGGAGGTAACTCTAACTCTGGGAAGAGGAAATAGGAATGGACGTAATGGTCTGCTAAGGAGTCAAAACAAAAAAAAAAGCACTATTCCTCCTAAATTACACAGGCTGATTTTGCTAAATTGTGTATTCAGAATGAACATTAAACAATCATAGTATTTACTAGTTCATAGGAGGTCTTTCCACACAGAACCCCATTTGACCTTCAAAAGAACTTAGCTTGTGACAAAACCCTTTATTCCACATCAAGGATTCTCAATGGGTATAATGGTAGAATGTGTAGGTTTCAGGTCCCTTGGAATTGTATCAAAATTTCAGGGTGGAGGAAGCCCTTTTAAATTGCACTTGCTCAAGTTAGTGAGAAACATTACTGCACTGACTAGAATCAGTTGCACACCTCAGGTATATTGATGAGGATAACATAATTCTCCTCTTCAGGGAGAAAAAAGACTCCCATCAGCATCTCATAATTCTTAATATTTGGATGTAAGTTTATATATAGGCATTAATGGACAAAACTGTGTGTAACTAATAAGTAAGCACATTTTGCAAGTAAGAAAATTTACTACCTCTGTACCTCTGGCTTTAAATAAACATTAAAAAACCTCATTTGAAGGTATCTATTAAGACATATTTTTAATAGAAGACTCCTAGATATATATACAGTATTTGTAGCTTGTCTTTTTTCACTTACTTTATTATCAAATCTTCAATGTCCATAAACATAAATCTCTATTTTTAATATCTTCAACTAACATCCTTATGCATAGTTTAGGCATATGTCACATTGTTTCTAGAGTAGAACTCCTAGGTCAAAGGGCTTACACCTTTTTAGGACTTTTGATAACAGATCTCCTAACTGACCTGCCAAGAATTATCCAAATGGTCCTACCACTACGCCATATGATTGTGAGAGACGCCCACCCCTTTGCCAGGTCTAGCTAGCATTCATTTCCATGATTGCTGTCTTAATGACTCTTTAACAAGTTCATGATTTGGTAGGGCTCTGTTTGAGCTGCTCTATCCAAGGCAACTGTTAAGTGCACTTAACATCTTTGACAACAGCAACAGCAATGATGGTGGTGGTGATGATAAAGGGGCTCTTTTATTATCATCTCATTTTACAGATGAGGCAACTAAGCTACAGAGAGACTGTGTAAATTGCCCAAGCTTACAAAGTCAATAAGAGGTAGAATTAGGATTCAAACCCCTGCAGTCTGGTTCTAGAGTCCTTCAGAATTAATCTTGCCTCTTCACATATCAATACATACCTGCTAATAGTCCATCCACCATAAGGAAAAAAGACAAACTAGAAAGATCACCAACCATCCCCCCACTTACTTAAATACTTAAATCCCCCTTACTTAAATACAATTAGTCAAGTACTTTCCCATCTGGAATCTGTTCTCTTTTAAAATCAGAACCCATGCCCTGCCTATATACAGGGCACTCCTGGATACACAGCACTCGTGAATGGACAGGCACTGTTTCTGTTTATCCCACCAGTTAATCCACCAATCCTTCGGCCTTGCACCAATTAGATGGCCTTAACCTTGCCCAGTATCCAGATAATTACATGAAACTTCCACTGAATCAATTCTCACAAATGCTGTGGTTCTATCTGATCACTGCAGATGAGACTTTCTGAACAGGATAACAGAATCTTGAGTTTTAAGATGCAATTGAACATCATGTGCAAAGGCCCTGGATTCCAGGATCCACACTTTAGGAGCTGTGTGCTCTTGGACCAGATGCTTAATCTTTGAACCTCATTTGTTTTTATCCGATAAGCACAGATAAAAATATTTACAGCTCATAGAGCTGATGTGAGTAAATGTGTATAAAAGGCTTAGCACTATGCCTGGCACAGAGTGAATTCTTGACAAATAGCAGTTGTTGCTATTCCTCTTGATCCCACCTTGAGAATTATGATGCTATACAATTCAAACTGTCTCTAAATTAAAAATTTCCTCCAAAAGAATAATTATTCAGAGACGTATCAAAAGATGAAACAAAAAACCATTCTTCACTTTAAAGAAATCAATATTAATTTATAATATTATAGAATGTTTTTAAGTTAATGTCTTATTTTTTAAATACTTTCTTATTTATTATTATTTTTAAGTTTTCATTTAAATCCAAGTTAGTTAACATAGAGCATAATAATGGTTTCAAGAGTAGAATTTAGTGATTTATCACTTACATATAACACCCAATGCTCACCCCAGCAAGTGCCCTACCTTTTCTACATATCATAGCTATAGGCTTTAGGACTATGCTGTTACTAAAATTAGGGCTAATACTTTAATACTTGTTACACAGTAAATGTTAATTATCAACATTGATGTACTATTTATTAATATTGATATAGCTAATTAATAATTATAATTTTTAATACTGATACAATCTTATACAGTAATTGCTACCATAACAACAGAGAAATCAATATTTCACGTTACAGTAACGCTGGCCATGATTCGAAGAATAACCTGACAACATCTAGGGCAGTCAATAAAACAGACAGTGCTGGGAACCTCCTGAATAAACAGCCTCAGCCACAGTTCCAGGAAGTACCCCATATAAGTGTCCCAATGTCCTTAGAGAATGGAGTAACATTCAACACAAATAGTTCCTATTATTAGTGGGAAATAGAATAGTCTCATTAAATTGAGATAGACTAGACCTAGTCCCCAAATTTCGCTTGGAGGGGAGCTACTTTCTGTTTCTCTTGGGGCTTAAAAAAAATAACAGGACCTTAAAAGTGAAACACTGGAATAGAGAGGGAGGAAAGTGGGAGGCAGCCTCCCATGGCCTTTCTCATATGAAAAATCTGACACTAGCAAAGAGGAAGGGCATTGCACCGAAAACAGGTTTTGACCACATTAGATCACAACTAGACATTTCCTTGGGTAGCAAAGTGTAAAAGAACCTTGCTTTTAAGCCAGATAGATATGGGCTCCAATTCCGGTGCTGCTACTTACCAGCTGTTAAGTCATAAACAAGTTACTTATCTTCTTTTAGTCTCAGCTTGTTAACCTATAAAATGGGGATTGTAGCAGAATTTCCCTCATAGGGTTCTTCTGAGGATTGAGTAAGGCAATGCACATAAAGTGCTTAACACAGTGCCAAAGGAGCTAGCAATACATTTTAAATATTATTAATATTTTTGACACATCAACAGTTAACACTAAAACTGCATCAAATATAATTATCGCTCTCTCACGCACACATACACATTTATATACATCTTAGCGCTCTGGATCTTGCTGTACCTTAGGGTCAATGAGGGCGATGTCAGCTGCCATGACATAGTAATTTAAAAACTTTGTGTGAAATGGCACACTGCGCCCACTCACAGGGCAGACCTGAGATGTAATCTCGAGAATGACTGTCAGGGCTACAAGCCATCATCCAGGCCATCAGTGGTGTCTTCAATTCGGGTATAGGTTAAAATCGTTGGTTATCATCGAAACATTCTCCTCACAGCATCAGGCCAAGATCCCCATCCCAGTGAATCACAAAGAAGAGAAGGAAGAGCCAGCAAGAGTATTTATAGGTCAGGGCCTTGGTGCAGGGCTAAATTTATTTTCCTAACGACCATCCCTGCCAAAGGAACTATCTGTGGATTCTCCTAACGCTATCTTGAAGCTTTTCAAAATAACAAATGAAATTGAAAAGAAAAATGGAGGTATCGTATCAGTTATACTGAAGAAATGATGTCAAAACCTCACAAAAGAAATCGAAACTACTTTCTTTAAAATTCAAAGCAGGAATTTAGAATGTAAAACTCCAAGAGAGAGAAAGGAGAGGATTGGAAACAACAGGAGGGCCCGGAACCTTAATCTTATAACAGACCTAGGCAATTGTTTGTTCTAACAGTAGAATGAGGTTAGTGCCCAGCCCGTGGCACCTGTAGCAGAAAAGTGAAACCCTGGCACATACAGGCCCCACACTACCTTTCTATGCAAACTCTTACTAAGAAGAAAGCAGTGGCCTTTATAAAGGAATCACTTTGTTAAAATGGTGTAAACTAGACATCTTTCATAGTTTCTTGTGGAGGAGAGGGGAAGGAAGCTAAATTTTAGACTAACTTTTAAAAAATCTCATGTAATGTTAACAACTGACCAAGTTCTCCTTGAATTTCATATGGATCAGGAAAAGGAGCTAAGAAAACATTACAGTCTTCTGAAATGTTTCCTGGATTCTTTCCTCTTTTTTCACAAAAATAGAACTACCCTTTTTTTTCTCTTTTGATGGGAGATGAGGATTATATAGGAGATTTGGCAACATGAATGCACATATGAGAAAGCCAATTGTGTAACGACAAGGAGTAGATCCTTCAAAATTATTCACTTAAGAGAATTTCAAGCTTTGGTGCTAAACCTTCGAAATAATAACCATCACTATCTGAATGCTTCCTCTCACCAAGGGGCTGAGGAATTCAGTCTTGCTATCTACCAGTTAAGCCTTTCTAAAAAAGAAAGGCTTCTTGACATTCAGACAAAGCTGATCATACAGAAGAATCCATAGTTCCTGCCCTCTGTAAACCAAGGGAAAGACAAAGTAGAATTCCAGGTAGCCTAGGAGAAACCTTACAAATCCAGAGCTGTGGGGCGGGCGGATGAGGAACAGGAATTCCTACCACCCCACTAAGGTTCTGGAAGCTCTGGTAAACTGCGAACCACTGCAACTTCAGGGACTGGTTCCTAAATCAAATACCCCAGTAACCCAAATCACAGGATGCAAGGAAGCCGCGCAGGTATGGTGCAGCATGGGAATGCAGGCCGACCTTGTGTCCCCAAAACTACCTTTGAGGGTCTCTCACTATCTGCCAGGCCTCCCCAAACCCCCAAGGGTTCCTATAGGTGAATGTAATTTGGGTTATTGTGAGATAGTTATAGTACAACCTCAGTCTGAGAGACACGGGTATCTCATGTCTCAGACCAGAATTTTCTGGGTTTCATGAATATTTGCTCATTATCCAATCAGAAACATCAGCATCACCTGGGAACTTGTTCATGGATGCAGATTCTCAGCTCCACACCAGAATCTGAAACTCTGGGGGAGGGGACCAGCGATCTGTGTAGTGTCCAGCCCTTCTAGGGATTCCAAGGCACTGGAGTGCAATCCCAGAATGAATCCCCGAGCATTCGCTCTAGAGCAACACAATCCCATGAAAACTTGGCCTTGAAAACAACATCTGGATGCATGTCAGGCAACAGATAGGTGCCTGAATAGAAGAAACCCTCTCTGTCCATAGTCACTTTCCACTCCCAAATTCTTTTACCAAATAGCTCCCACTTGCAAAAACCTTCCTCTCAAAATACAGCATTTTATAATGAGCAATGCATTGCAAATAGCCAGTGTCAAAGAAATTCCCCTGCCTTTGTAGTTTCCCTCAAAATCACACATTATTAAAGGGCCTGTCTTTTACACATTTTTAAATAACACCTAGAGCAATACAAATCCTCCACAAGCTCTAACTAACATGGAAGAATACAATAGGTAATTTAGGATCCAGCACTCAAATTAGTAAGGTCTGGTTTCCTGCAGATTACCAAAGGGTGAAGGGGGGAAGGGAGAGAACTCAGATAAAATGTGCATTGACTAAAAAGGCAGAAAGGAAGTAGAAAATTTATTCTGAACAGATGCCAAGACTTTGCCACATGCTTACAGTAAGAGAAACGAAGAGCAGAGAAAATTATTTTTAAAACCTTCTTTCCTTGAGAACCATGTTAATAATAGCCCTGTTTTAAGATATTAAGCAAATACTTTTTTAATGGAAGACATTAGACAAACACAGAACCTTAGCATGAAATACGCCTTCGATTATTTAAAGGATACAGACTATTTATCTTCCATGGACAGGAATCACCTGTCTTCAGTGATAAAATTCAAGCAGATAATTTTTTGATAAAACTGTTTTCTTTATAAGCAGCTGATAATGTATCATTTATATCTGAGACCGGGATAAACACACCACCCATTAAAATTCCTCAGCAATACTCAGGCTGCTGAATTTGTTAGCATTAATAGTACATGTTAGCCTGCCCGACTTTGACTGCATTTATTCAGAGGAAAAAGTTGACGAGACGGCAAGACTCTGGAGATGATGTGATAGGGTAAACAGTGAGGAACAAATTATAATTATGAAGAAGCACCCATTTTCACTTTCAATCAGTTCATTAGATGTTAATAAAATTGGTTCTATATTCTTCCATGTAGCAGGTGAGAAGGTTCTAGCCTAGTAGTTCTCAGCCCTGGCTGTACATTAGATTCACCCAGGCTGCTTTAAAACAAAACAGGAAACTGCCACCCACCATAGAGCACCTGGACCACAGTACCTGGGGGTGGGTCCCAGCGTCAGTGATTCTGATGCATTCGGAGGGTTGAGAAACACTGCTGTGTTTTTTTAATTATTATTATTCTTTACAAAAATCAAGTTGGGGCAAGTTAGCTATTCTGGAATGTGGTCATTTGGGGGACTGGCCTCTCCATTCCTGAAGGATCAAGAGTAGGACGTAGCCTTGGCCTATCTTAGCATTCCTGAGAGATGCCAAGTATACTCCGTGGTGATGAAGGAGGAAAAAACACTTACTTCAATATTTCCTTATCGCCTTTTGGTGGGAGGAGAGGGGAATGTATCTACAAATGAGCCATTGAAAAAGCATATCTGAATCAAGTGAGATGACAGAAGTGGGGTTGGCTGTTATTCTTCTTCATCACCATCATCTGTCACCATAACAGGTACATAAAGAGTCCCTCCTATAGCACTTAGCACACAAACTGAGAGTAAGAGGATAATTCATGTGTGCCTTGACTCACCTAGAAATAAAGGGGGTAGTAAGAGACCTATTCAGACATCTATGGAGGAAGCCAAAATCCTCCAGTGCTTCACAGCCTATGACATTCTTTCATAATTTTTCCCATATAAGCCAGGACCATGCAGGGTCCTTCCATTCACACAAATTCATTGATGACACAATGCTGTAGTTGGAAGAGCTCTGTGTTCCATTTTCTAAAACATCAATTACTACAGAAGCTTTATGACACTAGAATTTTACTCTATTGTTTCATACCTATCTTTATAGCTTATTATGGGTAACGTGGTTCATAGGATGCCAAGTCTTTGTTCAGAAGACCTGCTTCCCTCCATGATGTTGTTCTCATAAAATATATATGTTTTAAAATAAATCACTGTGTGTTACTATTTCCAGGAATATATTGAAGCAGAATGTAGGTGCTTTTCCTGTGGTCCTCAGGGCAAATCAAAATGATCTTGAGTATGATATGCTGCTGAAATCTTCTTTTTCTCCTTGCCTAACTCAAAAACTGTACAAAAATTCTCATTTTAATTGTTGAAAAAGTTCTCAACACTAATCTCTTAGTATGTGACAGCAAACCCTATTTTTATCATTGGTACTTTTCAAATTCAATATATCTAAACTTCAAATCCATTGCATCTAAAAATGGCCAGAGATATATCTAATCAATTGATTTTGGTTCTAATGCAGACTCCAGCATAAGAACATCTAAGAAAGTCACCTAGTTGGACAGAATCCAATTCCAACAGGATCCTGTGCTTAGTAGCTTTAACTTGGAGTAAAGGCTCAGCGACAAATAACAATCCCCTAAAAATTTCCACTTAAGTAATGTTTTATGATATATTTTGGAAACTGACAGGGAATTTTATTATATATCACAGGGATATGGCTTTCAAAGATTAACAAATTTTGATCCCAATCAAATCTAGTGCATTGGCTGGTCAAATAAGGTGTTGAATGTGGTTGCGTATTTTATTCAAGGCCAATATTTCTAGCACCGGCAAAACTATTCAAGATCACCAAGGCCAGTGAACTCCCTCCTTTATATCTTTTCCCCACTTCAAGATCATTAATCACCTTCAAATGATAACTTGTCCCAAGACGGGTTAAAAATTTTAATATAGCATGTACATTTTCATTATAAGTACCTTTTCAAGGATAGTAGTTCAAGAGACATAAAGGAGATCCTCGCATAGAGCTCATTACCTGAAGAAGTAGACTAAGAGGAAGTGGAAGGAAAACGTGGTTAGGAATGCCCCAACTGGGAGTTAGGACTCCTGATTGGTAGCCTTCATTCTAGGATGACTAATTGTATGTCTCTGCCTCTCAAGTGGACACTGAACTGCTCTTGGCCTTAAAAGCACCTGTAAAAAGAGAATATGCAAATAGTGTTCTCTAAGATTCCTTCATCCTTTTAAAAGGCTATGGTTCTAAGTAAGCTGAGAATCTGATTTTGTATGGTCTTAAAAACTCTTCATCTTTCCAATTAAAAATGTTTCATCTCCTGTAAATGTCACTACCAATCTGATATGCTGCCATGACATTCCAGACATGAGACAGGAGAAAATGTGACAAGCTTATGTAGATGCTATTCCCATCCTCTTACTACTCTACTTTGCCAGGAGCCAGCTCAGTCCTGGAACACTTCAAAAAACATGTCCTTACCACTAAAGTTCTAGAATAGGGATTCAAATTTAAAGTGTAAGAAAAGGCCTCAGTTTAGATCTGAGCCCAGACATAGGACTTCACACCTTCTTCTTACACTACCATTCATCTGGGCCTCAGTTTATTCCTCCAAATAGTGGAAAAGAACAAATCATGTGGGCAAATGCTATGAGATTTACGTAGACTAATAGTTTTAAAGACAGAAGTGGAGGAGGATGAGAAAAAAGAGCTTCTAGCACCTTGGCTCTTGGGAAGGCATGTATGACCCCTACCATCACCACTGGATCATGCATCTTGTTGCAACTTGTTATTCTCAAGTGCTCAACCATATCAATGGATGAATGACTATGACAAAGCAGATGTCAACATTTAAATGTGATAAACTTCAAACAAGAGGAACTGTAATGTGTGGGAAGGGGTTCAAATCCCATCCAACCATCATCAACTTGACCTCCTTATGCCTGTTCCCCTATTGCTAAAATAGGGAAATTATAATTTTTCTTGTTGACATTCTTCTGGGTATTAAAAGATGTATGACATACAAAGGGCCAGTATAATGCCAGGCACTTAATAGGGGCAATTAATAGCAAAAATTGACTATATTAAGCAAACTCAAATATCCTCGTCATCAGATCCCATCTACCCACGACTAATAATATATATTATGAGCTGTCTGTAAGACTCCCACAGTCACCTTTGACTTGTAATTTGCCAGAACCTTATCTGTAAGAAAATATTTTTCTGGGTCCTCTGGGTGGCTCAGTCTGCTAAGTGTCTGACTCTTGATCTTGGCTCAGGTCATGATATCATCGTTAGTGAGTTCGAGCCCCACATCAGGCTCTGTGTTGACAGTGCAGAACCTGCTTGGGATTCTCTCTTTCCTTTCTCTCTACATCCATTGTTAGTGTGCACTCTCTCTCAATAAATAAATAAATAAATAAATAAATAAATAAATAAATATCTAAAAACAAAAGAAAATATTTTTCTTTATCTGAAACTTCCAAATCCTCATCTCCATAATTATGGAATTACTCCAGGTTCACTTAGAACAGTAGCCTTTTAAAAGTATAAAGGAATATTAGAGAATGGCATTCTCCTCCCTTTTTACAGGTGTTTTCAAGGCCAAGAGAGATTCAATGTCCACTTCAGAGGCAGGGACATACAATTAGTCATTCCAGAAGCAGGGCTACCATCCAGGTGTCCTAACTCCCAATTTAGGGCATTCCTTATCAAGTAATGGAAAGAACAGCACTACAAGCCCAAAGCTCAACAGCTTGTTGGTGAATGGAAACACTGTGAAAAAGTCCAGTGGACTTCATGGGGAGAGTTCAGTGAAAACAGTCAGAGAAGTAGGAAGGAAGGAATGGTAAATACAATGAATTCCATGACCAGTCCATAGAACCAAAAAAGATCTGCTCTCCTACTATGTTAGTCTATCCATACCACAAATACCTCAATTATTTTTACAATTCCATTTTAAATTACCCATTGACTTTTTAGCATGCCTCTTTGCATTTTTTTAAATATACATCCTTAAGTTTTCACAATCTACTTAGAATTAATATTGTACCACTTCACAGAAAAATGTAAAACTCTCACAAGCATATATTCCATTTAACTCCCCTCCCCCAACACACACACACACACACACACACACACACACACACACACACACACACCATACACTTCTTTATATGCTATGGCTGTCATATGTATTACCTGTTACATACATTATAAAGCCCACAAGATAATGATACAATTTTTGCTGTAAATAGTCATATGTATTTTTTAACTAAGAAAAAATGTAGTCTTTTATTTACACAAATGTCTACCATTTCTGATGCTTTATGTTACTTCCTAAAAAATCCAGGTTTCCCTCTCAAATTATTTCCCTACAGCTTACAGGGCTTTCTTTACAGATCTGCTGGCAATGAAGTCTCTCACACTTCCTTTTATTTAAAAATATCTCTGCATCTATTCTCACAGGATACTTTCACTGGATACAGGTTTCTGGTTCGACAGAGATTATTTTTTTTCTCCCTTCTAGAACTTTGCAGATATTGTTCCACTCTCTTCTGGCCTTCATAGCTTCAGCTGGGAAGTCCACAATTACTGGAATCAGTTATTCTGTATGTAGTGTGCCATGTTCTTCTGCCTACTTTCAAGATTTTCTCTTTATCAGCAGTTTGTCTATAATGTGTGTTGGTATGTTTTTCTATTTAGCTAGTTTTGGTTTTGCCAAGGTTTTTGAATCTAAATTTATGGTTTTCATGAAACGTGGAAGTTTTGGTGACTTACTCTTCGATATTTCTGTGCTTCCATTCTCTCTCTCCTTTATTGCTAGGACATTAAACAAATGTTGGACTTCATTTTTGTCCCACAGTCTTAAGACTGTTCACTTTTTTTTCAACCTTTTTTTCTCTTTTTAATCAAGGATAATTTCTATTTATTAATCTCAATGTTTGATGAATCTTCCCCCATGACTTACATTCTACTATTAAGTCCATTTACAAAACTTGTAATTTTTGGATGCTAAGTTTTTTTTTTAATGTTTACTTACTTATTTTGAGAGAAAGACAGAAGGGGAAGGGCAGAGAGAATCCCAAGCAAGGCTCCTTCTCATGAACCATGAGATCATGACCTGAACTGATATCAAGAGTTGGACATTTAACCAAGTGAGCTACCCAGGCACCCCACAGATACTGAAAAATTTTAATTTCCCTTTATTCTTTTTTATATTTTCTATTTTACTCCTGGAATTCCTTATACTTTCATTAATTTGTTATAAGAGTATTTCCTTTATCTCAATTTTAATAGCTGCTTTAAAATAATTGTCTGATAATTCCAACATATGGATCATCTCAGGATTGGTTTCCAACAACTTTCTCTTGAGAATGAGCTACATTTTCCTGGTTCTTTGTAAGTCAAGTAATTTTGGATTATACACTGAACATTATGAGTCCTATGTATGGAGGCTCTAGATTCTGTTATATTCCTTTGAACAGTGTTGATGTTTATTTTAACAGGCAATTAACTTTGTTAAATTATAAACATTGTCTTGTCTGAAGTAGGTAATAAATCAAATCTCAGTTAAGTTATTTTATATTTACCTGTGCTGCTTTAAGTCTGTCCCAATGTGTGTATGGTTCAGGAGTCAACCAGAGACAGGCACAGTTTATACACACAACCTGGGGCTCTCCGTGTCTGACTCTCTCCTTTCTGGAACTCCCTTCTCACTCTCAAGTAGCTATATAAAACTTTAAATGGTGAACTATAGTCTGCCAAGATTTTCTGTGCCTGTTTCATTCTCATTTCACCCTCTCACAGGAGTCATGTTGGGTCTACCCACCATGGCCAATACACATCCCCTATTATATATTTCAATTCATCTTCAAGCCTTCATTCATATCTGGTCTCTACTTAGTAAGTTTTTGTTTTCCAAGTGCAAGATGTACACCATTGATAAACCAGATGACTTCAGATGGCCGAGACCTAACATTAAATAGCACCGAATCTGAATCACACTAAGAGAAAGATATTTTCAATTCTTTTTCAACTCTTCTAATTCTGTCAAGGAGTATATCTCAGTTTGGTGTTACTATGTCCTTAACACCTTTCTTTTTTTTTTTTTAATTTTTTTTTCAACGTTTATTTATTTTTTGGGACAGAGAGAGACAGAGCATGAATGGGGGAGGGGCAGAGAGAGAGGGAGACACAGAATCGGAAACAGACTCCAGGCTCCGAGCCATCAGCCCAGAGCCTGACGCGGGGCTCGAACTCACGGACCGCGAGATCGTGACCTGGCTGAAGTCGGACGCTTAACCGGCTGCGCCACCCAGGCGCCTCAACACCTTTCTAATAATGGCTAATCCCCCCTTTCAAACATAGAGACAGCAGGTCTCATGTGAAGAACCTTCTCCAGGCAACAGCACCTACCTAGAAATGAATAACATTGCTTTATCCTTCATTCAATGTATTTTTAGAGTTACCTTCTATTTGTGGTGACACTGTTTTCTATTTGTGATAACTAGGAAAGTTTAATTTTAAAATAAAAAGTCACAAAAATTAAAATTTATTTTAAAATAATAAATGACAGTATAGGTCATATACAAATAAGAATAGGAAAAAGATGAGTAGTCGAGTAGATAACTCTAGTTGTTATAACAGATATCCACTGTCCTTTCCAAATCAGCAGCTCAACACAACAGAACTTATTTCTTGCTCATGAAAATGCCAACTGAATATTTCTGATGTGTGGTAGTTTTCCATTTGTTCATTCAGAGGCTGAGAATTGCAAAATTTCTACCTTTTTAACACATGGATTCTAAGAGCATCTTGAGTGTATCCAGTCAGCAGACAGGAACGAGAGAGAAAAAGCATGACCTACAGTATGGGCGGTTTTTATTGGCCAGAATTAAAAAAGATGTACATCCTTTTAGCCACATTCCACTGGCTGGAACTCAGTCAATGGCCATGCTTAACTGTGAGAAGCCAGGAGGAAACTAGTTTAACTCTGTGACCAGGAGAAAGAGAATATTGGGTTTGGGTGAGCATAAAGTTTTGGAAACTGAACTAAAGTTTGGAAAATTGCCCTAGGTTATGGTCCTTCAAAGCAAAGGGGAGGAGGCAGACATCACATCTAAGAAACCTTCCTTCATCTTTTAAGAATGACTCTGGATATTCATGTTGCTTCTTCCTGCCCACTTTCCTGCACTCAGCATTAGACCTCTACCCAACAAATGTAGCAAGACAGACAGGCAGTCCCAGAAAGGTTCTGCCCATTTCAGTAGACCTCTCCCCACACAGGATCCTGGGATGCTCACTCCAGCTCCACACTGCCCAAGGCTCCTGTCCCCTGCCAGTCTTTTTCTTCCTAGCAGTTTTGCAATCACAATTTACTAATCCTGACTCTCACCCTCTCTACAAAGTCAATGCTTTCTGAGACTTCAATTAGCTAACCTGAAAAAGTAACCAGTGTTCATGTTAATTGAAAGCTCTTCCTTTCTTCTCTCCAGGGAAATTAAGAAATTTTACACAGTGGCTTCCTAGAGCCCATGATGTTGTTCCCAGTGTGTCCTATCAAGATACTGCCACTGCAGTTCCTGCCTAGGCCACCAGGGGCCAGGAAGGGAGCTCACGGGGAGAGGAGGGTCTTTCTGATGGGATCTCTGTCACTCCACCAACACCACTTCTAGAGTTACTAGCCAGTTCTTATTTGGCCACTCCCTCATGCAAGAAAGGAAAGCAGGGAATGTCCCTCCCCAGGATCTTTCTTTGATCTCCACAGATCACAAGCACCTAATTTAGGGTCTGAGTTCTCTGCTCAGGTTTAGTAATTGTAACTGAATCAAATTCAAATTATTGATTCAGCACCATTGAGACATTAGCAGTCATTCAAATTTTGTTCTATGTATTCCTTAAAAATAGTAAAATCTTAAACAATCAAGAACTGTAAGTGTCAAACCTTTGATCATCCCAGAAATGCTGTAATTAAAGAGTCAGCTCCTCACACTTTTTCAGAACACAGTGGAAGACCCCCATGGGCTCAAGCTTTCCCTCAGAGGTGACCAATGCTTGACCTAGCAATTTTAAATTCACAAACTGCTGGCAAAGCGTCTCAGCAAATATTCATATCTATGAATATGTTTCAGGAGAGAAGCAGCCCCTGTAATAAGCTGGTGTTTTATGAATGTATAAATAAAATGATATGCTAGCAGAGAAGGCTTCTGATATTGAATCTTAAACCCACCCTATGCATTCCCACCCTTTTAAGAAAGTGAAACACCTAGATTCAAAGGTAGTGTGGAGTCTCCCTAGAAGGTTTTGCTTATTACTTAGTTACACTAATTTTAAGAACAACTCCAATCTCAGTGGGCTTCTCCTCTGCCTTTTCTATTCCCCCAGAGCTTCTAAGAGGTCTGAATCCTGGATTCACCACTTTCTAGTTAAAAAATTTGGAGTAACTTATTGCACATGATGTTTAGGATCAAGTTTGAAATTCTCCAACCAAAAAATAAAAGGGGAGCAGCAACAGAATAGTGAAAAAACAGGACAGGCAAACTATTAATGATTACTGACAATGAGGAAGGTCTGTGTTAGGTCATTCTATCTACTTTCATGTTTGTTTGAAATTGGTATAATTAATTTTTTTTTTTTTCTGGGAGACAGAGAAAGAGTGTCAGCGGGGGAAAGGCAGGGAGGGGGAGAGAGAGAACTGAGCAGGTTCCATGCTCAGTGCAGAGCCTGATGCAGGGCTCAATCTCATGACAGTGAAATCATGACCAGAGCCAAAATCAAGAGTTGGATATTTCACTGACTGAGCTCCCCAGGCACCTGGGTATGATTAATCCTTAAATGACACTTTTTAATTATCTACAGCATAAATAATTTTCAAGTCCTCTTTTCATGAAACACCTTTATCCTGTTAAAAAGAATCACAGGCCCAAAATGGTGTCATTTAGGCCACGTCACCAAATGGGGCTTAACACCTAACCTAACTGCAGTTTCAACATCCCCCAGAAATGTAGTCTTAACCCTCAGTCAGGAATTTGCTGATCAGCACCAATGAGGTAATCTATCACATGGGCCCTCCTTATTGATTCCTCCCCCGCCCATCTCAAAAAGATGAGGTCATCTGCATAATAAGATCCCTCTGACCTTCCCTCATAAGGCGAAGTAGTCTTGCCTGAAGCATTTTTTTTCTTTTGCTAATAACTTTCTTGCCCCACACTCTTTCCTATAAAAACCTTCCATTTTGTGTATGTCCTCTGAGCCCCCCTCCACTTGTTAGATGGGCTGCTGCCTAATTTATGAATTGTCTAATAAAGCTGGTTAGATCTTCCAGTTTACTTGACTGAATTTTGTTTTTTAACACTCCTCTATTTCAGAAATATGTGAAAGAGAATACACTTGGAATTCTACTTGATTTTGCAGAACAATTTCTTCCCTGTTCTCATAGGTTAATGATATAAGAAGAACTTTTTTTTTTTCTTTCCACCATTTCAACTGCTCAGACCTAGTAAGAAACCAAATTCCCTGACATGTATTTCACTGTGACCCTTGCCTTTTACAGACCAATTAAGATCCTAGGTATCTGGACACAGCTACAATTTAGTGCCACTCTCTGTGTTTGCTCTGAGATTCCAGTCCCTCAATACCTCCCCTTTCCAAATGGAGAGACACTGGAGGCGGGAGGAGGAGACGAGAAGAAAAGGAATATACTGCCTTCCTTTTTAAGCACCAAACGCAATTCTGTTCTTCTCCCTTTCTCCCCACTGATTCTTAAACATCTGGAGAGAGCAAAACATAGATGCCACGTCCATGAAGAGGGGAGACAAGTAAGATGCTGTGTTGGGATCAACCTATACTTTCTTTTTTACCCTCGTCTCATCTTTCACATGCCAGGAATGCACTGAGAAAAGAGATTGAGTCCTGCTGGAGCTCCAACAGTGCCAACATAAACGGCTGGCTTCCCCCAAGTTATATTAATATAACTGACTCACTGGTGATCCCTGTCAGGGCTACACGCGATAACGTCAAAATTGTATGGATTAGAGGAAAAGCTGTTTAAAACGCTTTCCCCCGAATGATCAGTTTTTAATTATATCCCAACAAAATATTGACACCTCCTTTAAAACTGACAGAGCATACAAAATTCAGACATGTTTTCCTTCACGTCTTTGAGAAAAATGGAACTTGGGATATAATTTTATTACTTCTTTCATATGTCTTCATCAACTAACTTAACCTGGATCTGTTCTTTTAAATTATTTTGAGTGCAAAAAATGAAATCAGTTTGAATTTTATGTTAAAAATTCAATAAGTACAGCCAAAGTAAAGGTTAGAAATGTATTTAAAACCCATTAATATCAGCATCACAGTAAGAGAAAGTATATAATGACAGTTGTAATTATTACATTCTCTTGTTTTTCACTTCTGAAGAGCAGCAATTAAATTCCTACTTAGACTTATGTGGAAAGTAAAATGTTCTGCACCTGCAATACTGAAACCGTTTCATTCGCTCTAACTGCAGAAGGGTTTACCTCCTTACACGACAGCTTCCGGGTCATAATGGTGGATGCAAATTGTTTCAAGAATAGCACAGTGTTTCTGACGATTTAGGACGGTATTCATCTACCATTTGATTTCCATTCACTATTAACAAGTACAAAATGATCTTCCTAGCCTCTGCCAATATCAGTACAGACTGAAACATGTTGGTTTCCATCCAAATAGTATACATGGACCAACTGTAGTTGGTAGAGGACTGAAAACACTGTCATTCACTGTCTTAGCCCTTCCTCTGAACTTCTGAGTCTCTACCTCTTTCTAAGAGCAATTATTGTGAAAGCATTATTGTAAAATGTAAAGCATTCACACATGAAACTCTTCTTGGTGACTATCCACTTGTGAGTCCTGAGCCAGACTGATAGGCTGACTCAAAAATGCATACCTGTGTCAAAAGCAATGTGCTCACTAAATATATCTGTTCCCCCACATTTCCCAGCCTTCACAGTTAGGTTGGACCATGTGATAATTCTGACCAGTATGCTGGTCCTGTAGAAATGACCTGTGTCACATTTAAGCCAAAGTATAAAAGAGCTGGCACATGATATTCTGGCTGTGTCTTCTCCTGTCACAGTGACTGAGGAGTCCATGAGTTATAGATGTTACAACTACAGGATGTTAAACTGGGGGCATCAGCCTGAGTCTCTGAATGACTGTGTGGGGTACAATACCACCACAACTCTTGCTGGTTACAGACAGTGAAGAAACAAACCTTTGTGTGTTATGCCACATACAAAGATGGAAGTTGGGACTATTTAGTTCCCGCAGCACATTCAGGATATCCTACCCCGAATAAAATAATGTCTGAAGTCCAAACACCTTAAAATTTTCACCTAACTAGCTTCAAACAACTCTAGGTGCCTTATTTCTACACTTCCTCCCACACCAATAGCTGAGATGAAGGACAATATGCAGAGAATGACTCCACCATGGCACCCTGGCAACCTTGCACGTCTCCACATAGGCCACGTGGGCAAAGCTTAACCACAGTCTGACCTGGGTGTTGGCAGGCTGCCCACAATTCCTCCCCAAATGAAGGGAGATAAGCAGCCTTGTGGGGAGCTGCCATGTGGCAGTTTCTCATCTACCTCCCAATCTTGTGAGACCGCCACAAGACGGTTTCCCATCCATCTCCCTAGGTTCAGTTGAGCACAGGACTTTCCACCTACCAGCCCCTCCCACCTAGGGCACAGCTGCAGGCTTCTGTGTCTACAAAACTACTTGGCTGTAATTTAGACGTGGCTCCTCTGGGGCAGAGTGATCCACCACTCCTGCCACCTGTCATCTGGTCCTTGCAGTTCAGTGTCATCCTATGTGTGGGGTGAGGGAGATGGGGAACCGATGCCAGGCTGATCTTGCTTTTGCTGTCTGTGTAAGTAATACATGTCTGGATCCATCTGGACTCTCGTCCCTGTGGTGGCCAAATCTATGGAAGTGTGAAGATCCAAAGGAACAGCTGCCCTATTAGCCTATTAGCCACGATCATTAAACTGCTGCTTGGGGACTGCTTGACCACTTACCGCCATAAAAGGTGTTTCCATGATAACTCTTTGTTGCTCAACCTCAGGCAGTTTTGTGCTAACATGTCTTTCTCCTGCTTAAAAGAGTGAAATGGGGTTCCAAGCGGGACTATAAATAGCTTTCTGATTTGAAGCTGGAGAACAAATCAGCCAGGCTGATTTCCCGCCACTTCAGCCTCCCCAACAGTCTAATAAAGTTAGCATTAGGTTTACAAAAGTTAGAAGGTTCCACCAGCCCAGGCCCAGCTTCAGGTATTTGGCGGCAACAGGAGGTGACAGAGTCTAAAGTGTGCTGAGCAGTGGCCTCAGACTTTGGTACAGCAAGGGGATGACTTGGGACATTTCGTACTTTCACCATTCCAATGAGCCAGAAACATATATCAGAAAAACGAATAATTTCTTTCAAATTAAATAATCAATGGTGATACTAACACTATGTTTCCTGAGTATTAACAAACATGAATGGTGCACAAATTCGTTTACTAATTACTAAACATCAGGAAGTGTGACAAAAGGAGGGTTTACAAAGATAATATAATTCCATCTTTAGATGTAAACCCAAAGTTTTCCGAGGCAGGCAATGTTTCTGACTAGGCAGAAACAAATATACCACAACATATACCCCGGATTATGAGTTTCAGATATGAGACGACTTATATATGAGGTCACTTCGCGACTGGTGACCCTGTTGTACCTACTGAAATGGTGAACCACACACGACATTCTCTGTTGGCAATTATACGACACCACCATGCCCAATGGTACCACTGAGAACGGTGGTACAGTTTTGGTTCTCTCGTTACAAATGTCCTATTGGGAGCAAAAATTAACATGACATATTTTGCTGGTTGAAAGGGAGAGATTTTCTCAGGAAAAGAAAAGGAAGATGTATCGAATATTATTTCTGGAAGGGAGACATCCTTTCCTTACAAGACTTGGAAAGATGTTGCTTTAAAGATAATTTGGGGGAACTTGGTTGGCTCAGTCAGTAGAGAGTGTGACTCTTGATCTTGGGGTCGTGAGGTCGAGCCCCACGTTGGGAGTAGAGATTACATAAAAAAATTAAAATCGTAAAAAAATAAAATAAAATAAAGATGATTCTGGGCAGAGAATGGTGAGGAGAAACCTGTGCTTTCAATGATAACTATGGGGATGGAACAACTGCTGACGGCTGGTAGGAACCATAGCATACATGAATAAAGCACTCAAACACTGGTGTTTTTCTGAGGGAAAAGGCCTAGTGTTCTAAGCAGAAACTATCAGAACTAATTAAAAGGAAATAGTCAAGTGTTGTCCTTATTACTATTCTCTCAATCACAATTGTTTATGTGGGCTTTTCTCCATGCCAGGCTTCCTGCTAGGCAGAAAGAGTACGAAGAAGAATGGGATAGATGTTTGGTCAGTCAGTGCCTTGGCACTGTTAATGCCTTGCAGCTCCATTTCCTTGGAGCTTCCTTGGTTCCTATGGTAACCAGTAGTGCTCAGTTAAAAGTTTCTGGACGTTGGCAACCTTCAAAATAACAGTTGAGGGGCGCCTGGGTGGCTCAGTCGGTTGAGTGTCCGACTTCAGCTCAGGTCACGATCTCGCGGTCCGTGAGTTCGAGCCCCGCGTCAGGCTCTGGGCTGATGGCTCAGAGCCTGGAGCCTGCTTCCGATTCTGTGTCTCCCTCTCTCTCTGCCCCTCCCCTGTTCATGCTCTGTCTCTCTCTGTCTCAAAAATAAATAAACGTTAAAAAAAAATAACAGTTGATTCAGGCAAGGATTCTCAATGGACATCAAAACCTTTAGGTCAATGTTTCAATTATGCCACAGGTTACTTATTAATTACAAAAAGGAAAAGGAGAAATTATAACAGAGAAATTTAGTGGGTACCAGTTTAACCAAGGGATTAAACTGAGCACAACCAGGAAGGAGACAAACATTATGTGGCTCCTGATGTGACCCAACAGAAAGGCCAAAATATTGCCTACATGGTACTCTTGCAAAATTCATTAAACCTAAATCTAATCATAAAGAAACAAGCAGGCAGACCCAGATTAGGAGATACTGTACCAAACTACCGAGCTGGACTTTTCCAACTCTGCACTGCAGTTTTATAAAAGATAGAAAAAGTGAAGAATTAGTCCAGATGAAAGAAGACTAAAGCAACAGAACAACTAAAGCAATGCATGCACCTTGATCAAACCAAACAACCATACAGATAATTCTTTGGACTACTGGAGAAATCTAAATAAGGTCTGTGTACTAAATGGCATTACTGTGCTGATGTCAAATTCCTTTGTAGTTCCTGGTTTTGTGATCACGTAGGGACCAGTCTTTGCGCTTAGATGATAATACTGAAGTACTAAGGGATGAAGTAGCATGATGTCTCCAACTGACTTTCACATGGTTCACCAAATATGTGTGTATCTACCTACATGGATATGGGAGGAGACACAGAGCAACAACAGCAAAATGTTCTTAATTGGTAACTTTAGATGAGAAGTTATGGGTGTACACTTACTATTCTCACAACTCTTCCGCTTAATTTGAAACTTTTCATGAAAAAGGCAGGGGTGGGGAGGAAGAAAAAACAGCAGCTGGCTGAGCTCAGGTTACAGTGGCGGGTCACAGAAAACAGAAATGCTAAGGGGCCACATGCATGAAGCCTGCACCCGGGGACTCACAAGTCCCCCTCTGACAGGGCGGGCCTCATCTGAAAGATGGGACAGTCCAGGAGGTGCATTCTTAGTTTGAAATGGTTCAAGATGCCTCAACTGCCACACCCGAAGAGATTCATCTGTTTTACAATACCTACAGACCTAACATAGGTACACTTCAGAAAATGGTCAACTTCTCACTTTTTATTTAATCTAGTGAAAAACAGCACAAATTCTACAACAGAAATGGTATGAAACGCTCAGTAACCAACTTTGGGACAGTGTCAGTACAGCTTTGGGACAATGTGGGTAGGGTGCCTACATCCTCAGACGTGGTTGCAACGAAGCCCTGGCTCCAGAGGAAATCTAAACATTAGGCTTTAAACTTTTCTTTTGAATTAGGAATTCTCTGCTGAAGAGTCAATAGCATATGCCTTAAAATTCTGGCAGAAGTCCACATATGGATGAATTCATTACATGTCTTAAAAGAACGTCATGAATCCTTTGTAAATATTCTTTTGGAATCTAAAGGGAAAAATCAAAAGATGTTATTTGTCCATAAAAGAATGATAACTCAGAGCCCAACCTTCCACCTCTCTTTGCAGCTAAGAAGACACCGAGCTCTTCCCATCCTGGAGCCCCCATTTCCTCCACCGCCTTTGTCACATCAAGTCCAAGTCTCCTGCTCAGGTCATCTAGCTTCCTTGTTATTATCAGTCAGCCTTTCCCTCTGTGTCTCCACGATGCAAAATCAGATTCAATTTACAAAGGGGTTATTTTTCTTTACCAATTGTCTAGTACTGACAGAACAAAATGCCTTTATAACAAAGGGCTAACAGCAACAAACACAAAATTCATAAAGTCAAAGAAAGTAAAATTTCTATCATGTACTCCAAAGTAGTATTCTTACAAAAATTGAGCAAGGTCAAAATGACTCTTCCCTCATCTTTCATTGTTTAGTAACAGCGTAAAATAAATAGGCAGTTACTACTCGGAAAAATTCTGAAGTTGAAAACAGTCCCTCCTTCATATTCCAAAGAATCTGTGTCCATTTCCATTCCTCTGGGTCGAAACTCCAGACCATATGTAGGGCCTAATGTATGGCTTTAGCATTGTTTTAAATTAATAATAATCTGTGGTACTTTCATATCATAACTTTCATTTAACACTGTGAAACACACAGCTGAAGTATCAAAGTATCTGATGTCAGTGTAGAGCTGGAACATACTCTTATTCAAGTTATGAAAAATATTTTTTTACAATCTACCACATATCCATTTGGATAGATAGATAGATAGATAGATAAATAGACAGATAGATATTTGGGGCACCTGGGTGGCTCAGTCAGTTAAGCATCTGACTCTTGATTTTGCTCAAGTCATGATCTCAAGGTCATGAGACTGAGCCCCATGTCAGGCTCTGCGAAAGGCATGGAACCTGCTTAAGATTTTCTGGGGCACCTGGGTGGCTCAGTTGGTTAAGGATCCAACCCTTCATTTTGGCTCAGGTCATGATCCCATGGTTCATGGGATTGAGCCCCACATCGTGATCCACACTGACAGCATGGAATCTGCTTGGGATTCTCCCTCTGCCATTCCCCAGTTACATGTGCGCACGTGCTCGCTCACTCTCTCTAAAAAATAAATAAATACATATAGAATATATAACATTTCAAAGCATTCAGATTATATGACTAAATGTTTGCCTTTCCATCAAGCATTTGAGGCATTATATAGCATAGCCTTCACACAAAAAGCTTAGAACTAGGCACCCTGTGGTTCAACTCACATTTCTCCTGCGCTGACTACAATCTGTCAGACATATGTATTCAATTATTCTTCTAAGATAAACTCCTTAAAAGCTGGCATGTGTAAGTAAATACTCTATACATGGTCCCCTGGCTCCACCTGAGTCCTCTGGTGGTGTAAGGAGTGTGTTATTGCTGTCCCCAGAGGGCGGGCAACACCAGGACTTAACATGATAATGCAGGGCATACACTGGATTTGTGCAGAGGAATGGAGGAGTCCATCAACACAGACCCAGGGAAGGCCCAGGAGGAAGCATGACCTGAGTTGGGCCTTGAGGGAGGGGGATCCATAGGGGGACCTATGAGAAGAAATAGGTAAAAGGAGGGACAGAAAGAACAGTGTGGGATGTGTGCAGGAAAGTGAGGCCATAAACTAAGGATTCAAAGCAAAATACCTACTGCTAGGTCAACAGGTGCCCAAAACAAGAAAGCACTATGGAGAAAGCAGGGGAGGAACCAGGTCAGTTGGCTAAGAAAGATGGGACCATGGTCAATATTTCGGTAAGAAAGGAGTTTGAGAACAATGTTAAAAAAAGCAAAAAAAAAAAAAAACCCACAAAAACCACTAGATTAACAATGGTAGCAACTTAGAGAGCTAAATGTGACCCTGCTCCAATGTGGCCATTGCACGGCACATACGATTTTTTTGTTTGTTTTCTTTCTTTCTCTTCAAGCAGACCACTACGAAAAAGGCCACTGAGTGCAAGAGCAGAGGAAGATCCAAAGCATTCTTTACCCATTAAAAAAATAATAATTCACTTGGAAATTCCTCTGGAACTCTTTTAATAGCTTTTCATCCAGATCTGGTAGTGTGGAGTAGAAAGCACCATTATAGAAAATAAGAAGACAGGTTATAGATGCCAGCTGTGCTCCTTAGGGCGTGCAAAACGACTTGTTACTGGATTTAAGGCAGAAAAAAATAAGCAAGTGACATTTTTTAATCTTTCCATTTCAATGATCAATGGTGAGACTGTTAGACATTTGGACTCAATGTGAACCAAAAAAAAAAAAGAAGTATATTTGGATGCCAAGTGTCTCACTCAAATGGATATTCATGAAACAATGAAATGACAGGGCCCAAATGTAAATACCACCGAGGCCCCAGGAAGTTGAAAAGGAAAACAACCAATAGAGAAAATTTGCCCTCGGTGGTCAGACACAGCAGCAGTGATTCCCAGCAATTCCGTCCTCAGCTTTTCTTGAAATAACAAACCCTCTAAAGAGAGAAGAGAAGGCGTGTGTGCTCTGCTGTCGCGGTGATGGGAAAAATCTCGGCTGGCAGCAATGGGAACTGACTGGGCAGATTTGGCAGACACCAGGCCTGGGAACAAAGTCAACAGCATGCTTCGTGTTTTAGGGAGCGTCCTCTGTGCATCTTCAGAACAAAGACTGACGATGGGATTCATGGCCACACTCAGAGGTCGCCTAGAGAAAGGGCAGCTGGTGTCAAAAACATCTGCCCTGATACCAAACCTTCCTTTATATAAGCTTGCCAAACTTTTGTTTTCCATTTAATTCTTTTGGCCTTTGAACTCTTCAGGCATAGAGTTTTATGAGTGGTGGTGGGGAGAAGGGGTAGTGAGGACAGCCGGATGTGGCAGAGTTGCAATTTTGTGTCATCATGCTGGAGAGAACCTCGAAAGCTAAAAGTGATGGCAGACCAACCATAATCAAGTTCAAACCCTGCCTCCAGACTCATCCATGTAAACCAGGACTTTGAGGGAAGGCCTCTTCTTAATTAGTTCCATCTGGAGACTCCACACACATTCTATGTTCACTTACTCCAAAGGTCAAGAAGATCCTTATGATGTGTAATTAAAATACACTCTCTTCACTTGATTGACTCACATCTAATTTAACACGTTTAAAAACAATGGAAAAGTTAGAAACCATTGAATAGTCTTCTTCTGTTGTAAATGTTGAGTTTTCCTTCTTTTTTACCACTAGCAGTTCCAGTCCTGGACCCCAAAGCAATGTGTGAAATGCAACCTTGTTTATTTTTCACCCTTCATACGAAGTTATTCATCCTGGAAAAAGAAGTAGGTGATTGCTGACTGAATGAAAGAATCGGCACAATCACCCTCAAATCTCGAGCACAGAAAGCTACTGTGTCACCAGCATAGAGTGGTTCTCAAAGTGGTTTGGGGGCCTCTGAGGGTCTCTGAACCCCTTTCAGGGGGTCCATGACATCAAACTGTCTTTATAATAGGTATAAGATGTTCTTTGCCCTTTTCACTCTCTCTTTCCACAATTGTACAGTGGAGTTTTCCAGAGGCTATATGCCTCAAGATGACATCATCACTCTAAAGCGAATAGAATTTGTTTTTGGTATATTCTTGGACTTTAAAAATTCCTCATTGTATTTTATTAATTCTCATTTATTGATAATACAATAAAAATTAATAGAAATAAACCACCTGAGCAAAAGCTTTTTAGAATCATCAATAACTTTTAAGAAAGTAATGGGGTTCTGAGACCAGTATTTTATAAGAGGTAGAGGTCTAAGAGAGCCTTTTCATTCAGGATCTTACTAAGTAATAACCTCATAATATGGTGTCACATAAGCAGCTGGCCGATTAAAATAGGAAAAACTGAAACATCCTTAAACTTTTTTCTTTAAGTGATAGAATTCTAGGGATCTCTAGCTCTTACCAGTAGCTGGGCTTTTTTCCTTCCCTGGAACTCTATTTCCTGATTCACCTCTTGGAGAGAAGGACTTCATCTAATGCACCATCTCTATGCCTCCAGTCTACTTTTGCAAATAAGTCCTCTACTTGAAATTCCATTAGGATAGTCACTCACTGAGGCCCTTAGTCACCTACCTCCCCCTGCCCGCCACTTAACCTCTACCCATTGTGGTGATCACACTTGCTTCTTTACTCATTTTTAATGATTATTTACAATTTATCTATTCTTTAAAACTTGATGTGCTCTGCCCCAAAAGATACACATTACTGCCTCTCACACAACGCCTTTCCCATAGCTCTGTGCCTGGATCTTCTCCCTCCACAGACGGGAGGTCTGAGCTTCACGGATTACAGTCTTTGTTGAACCATAGTATTTGTTTACGGGGTTTCTCAAGATTGGGAGACGTATGGGATATTTTTTCTTTCCCTTCCAACTAATACAGAAAATATGTTTGATGACTGAATCGATGAAATTAAAAACTTGGGGTGCTTGGGTACCTCAGTCGGTTAAGCATCTGACTCTTGATTATGGTTCAGGTCATGATCCCAGGGTTGTGGGATCATGCCCTGCATCGGGCTCTGGGCTGAACATGCAGCCTGCTTAAGATTCTCTCTCTCTCTCTCTCTCTCTCTCTCTCTCTCTCTCTCTCTCTCCTCTGTTCTTCTCCCCCACTCGTGCACTCTCTCTCTCTAAAAAATAAAAAAAAAAAGAGAGAAATTAAAAATTTGAGGGAGAAAAAGGGAAGCAAGTGAGCAAAATAACAAAGCTATAATAACTACTTAATAGTACATTAAATCTGATTGTGACCTGGGGCACCTGGGTGGCTCAGTCAGTTAAGCGTCTGACTCTGGATTTCAGCTCAGGACATCATCTCACAGTCCGTGGATTCGACCCATGCATCAGACTCTTGATTCTGACAGTGTGAAGCCTGCTTGGGACTGTCTCTCTCTCTCTCTCTCTCTCTCTCTCTCTCTCTCTCTCTCTGTACTCCTCCCTTACTCAAAAGTTCTCTCTCCCTCTCTCAAAAACAAATAAATGTGATTTTTTAAAAATCTGATTGTGATCTTCCAGGAGACTAAGAGGGAAAAAAAAATAAAGGTTTGACTTCATTTCCCCCATTTAGTAGAACAGATGCTTAACAAATACTCCTTGTAAACGAATGCCTCTTCTCAACAAAGTCTGAGCTTGTCTGTTCAATGATATACTGTCTATTACTCATGATGCACCTCAAAGCAGGTGTGACTTCTTCTGAAGGAACCTGTCACTCATTTCAAAGGCAGAATCAAACTTTGTACTTCCCATATTACAACGTCTATCTTTCCCTTCAGGATGGATTTAATGACAAAAACAAAGTTACTCCATTAAGTGAAATGAGAAAAACTTAAGGAAATCCCACTTATTGAGAAGAAATGCATCAAGCTTAGAAAAATGGCGTAAGTAGTGAGGGGAATTAAAACCCAGAGTTGGAAAACAAAGAATTTCCCTCAATTTCTTTTACCTCTTTGTATGAAAACTTTTCTCAATCCCTTTTCCTCCTCTACACTATTATTGAGCAATCTCTTGCTACATGCTAATATTTAGTAATCAAATAATAAATATTTTAAATTAAATAATAAATAAATAAATAAATATTTTTTAGCATTACAATACAAAGTCTACTCGTCCCTCACCTTATATTATTAAGAAGTGGAGTAAAAAGCTGATACCACTCTTCAGAATGGCTGCCACAAGCAAAAAGCAAAACTATTTTCTTTTAAATTTTTCCTCCGGGATTCTGTCAAGCACTTATACAAGTGTGCCACCCAGCTAATCCAGATCATAATCTGTTTTCCCAAATGTGTATATCTTTTCAACTCAAACACAAAGTGGCCCCCAAAACCCAATCTCCCCTCACTGCTCCCACTCATTGAAATTCTTGGGAGATGATGAGAATGTCATAAAGAGATGCACTGCCAGCTTTATTAACAAATATAAGAACATGCTCTGACAGCAAAGCAGAGACATTTTTTCAATTCAATGACTTTCACTCTCATCCAAATCTTTTTAATATGAGGGAAGGAAAACTCAAATCACAGCATATGATGAGAACCTTTTCTGCTGATTAACATTATACAAATAGTTTTGTGCAAGGTGTTTATCTGGGTAAATATTAGCATACCATTATCATCATCACTCACTGCCTTGAGGATGAACTGTATTTCTCTGCACTCTTTCCAGAAACCTCTGAGGAAAACAGAAGGAACAAGCTCACTAGTAAGCACCTACTGTGTGTTAGGAATATACATATATTTTTATTAAGCTCCCTAAACATCTGGGAAGTACGCACCACCATCTGTAGCCCACAGGTGAGGAAACTCATGTTCATAATAGTTATATAATGTGCTCAAGATGATACTAAGGAGCTAAGAAAAACCAGTATTCAGTTCCAGGTCTGTCTGATTCCAAGGCTCTCACTGGTTCCTCTCACTAGGCTGCCTCCTGGGAGCCATTTTTAATATCAAGAGCCTTCTCCCAAACCAAACATGTGTCATCTGACTCCAGCTGACACAGAAATACTAATTGGAAAGATTCTTCAAACATTTTCCCCCTACTTTCCCATGATTTTAACAAGTTCTGTCGTGTAGAATGACACGACCAATACTTTTGCTTTACAAAAGAATGTAGAGAACAAAAACCATCATTTATATTTTGCTCTTTCACCAGCCACTTTGCTGTAATTTAGATAAGTAAAATATCACTCGGCCACCCAGACGTTTACAGCTGGGTAGGAAGGGGCAGGAAGGGTTTTAGCAACTAAGATACGAGCAAGGTCAGGAAGTGCCAAAGCCCCAAGAGTACACATGACTCCCCGCAGGGGATGACAAGGGAAGGTGTGTGCACACTGCAAACAGGGTGTCTTCGAGTCCAGCCCTTCTTTGGGGAAAGGAAATGAGAGAGGAGACATTTTATGGCCCTGATCCTCATGCCCTCAGTTGCCCTAATGGCTGCTCCAAAGCAGAGAAGACCAGACAATACTTGTCATGTCGGATTTTCAAAATGTGTGCACAACTGTGTAGGTGTTACGCTTAAGATATGAACAACAGCAACAAAAAAGACCAGAAGGAAATACAGCAAAAGGGTTAATAAACGGTTAATATTAAAAAATTATACCTAGATGGGAGGATTAAACAATTGCGGGTTCATTCTGTATTTTTCTACTTCTAACCAAATTATTAAAACAATGTTATTTTTATAATAATAAATGCCTATGCCACTATGCAGTGTGCCATTTAAAATATTTCCATTTTCAAATGAAAATGAAGTTGAAACTTGAGGGTGGTATCTTGACCACCCATGGTAGCCACTTTCCGATGGGGCTCAGAAAACAGAAGTCCTGTGGAGGATTTCACTACCTCAGACACAAACCACTAAGGAAGCGTTTGCCCAAATTGCCCAGTTCTTGGTGGCTACCCAACGGGCCAGAAGATCTAGTTCACTGAATGCTTTCAACCTGTTGTGTCAGGCCTCTTCTCTTGACTGGGGTCTCTTTCCTGTTTTGCTATCAATTTTCAAATTTCTAAAATACATCCAGTAAATTCACCATTTCCTTTGTCTATCGTGTTGAACCTTAATAAATGGCCACACTTTTTTCAGCAGGATGGCACAATGCCCAGTTCATTAATTCGGTAGTATCACCTGTGTGTCTCTGGCAACACTAGCTACTTCGGCTTTCACAAGATGTGTATATCCGAATTCTGGTTTATGGCTGAAATCCAGCAGCTCCCAAGTGGGGCACTTCCTTGAGTATTCATGGCAATTACTAATGCTTACAGATGAGGGTATTGGACCACAGAGTGCCATTAGGTGTACTTCTGACCTTCAAGATCTGTGCGTGCTTAACTTCACATGGATCCCGCCTGCGCCCAGCATGCTACCACGAATAAGAGATTACATTTCAGGGGAATCGCTCAGCAATCACGGAGACAGTGTTTTGAAAATGAAGGAAGTAAGAATACAAATGTTTAGAAACTACTCAGGAGATTTTTACCAGCAAATAGTCTATAAATTCAAAACCAGGAATATTGCCTCTGAGGATTCTAGCTTGTCCAATTTTGAAAAATTTATCTTTGTCGTTATTTGTGATACTGCTTACCAACTCTTAGCTTACACACAAACCAAACAGGCTAGGATTGCATACAGATAAAAATCACAGAACAGTAGAGCTGGAAGGCAATTTAGAGGTCCTCAGCTTCAACCTGCTCATTTTAAGCATTAGGGAAATCATGGGTGTGAGAGATTGGGTAATTGATGGAAGACACACAGAATTAGTGGCAGAGGGGGTTCCAGAAACAGCTCAATCCTCTTTTTCTTACCTATCGGTCCTAGAAAGTGAAGTCTACAATTGTTCCTTTTGTCATTACATGGATATTTCATAAGAGTCCTCTTGCAAGTACAAATAACACCAACAGTGTGAAATTCACTTATAATAATAATTTTCAAAAAGATTATTGTGAAATAACAAACATGTAGCCATGTTTCCTCAAAGCAGGGCTCTGGCTTGGAGGAGAGGTGGGAGAAAAGGAGTCCCAGCATGTAAACAGTACAGAAAAACACATATATACAAACAGCAGGTCTATCACTCTGAGACCTGCAATCCCACTACCCTCATCTTGAGAATAAATGCTGATAGCAGTTCCCTCTGAAAATTCATTCCTTTCAATAAATCATTTATTGTACTAAATTAACTGCTAGGAGACTACGTTTTCTGTTGGTACTTTTCTGAGCAGCCTGAAAACAGGCCTTCAGGAGGCATGCTATGTATGGTTTCATCTGATATGGGTCTGCACAGGAGATGCAGGGGTGGGATACACTGAGGTACGGAGGCTAATTTCAACATCCTATCCTGAATCTTTAGGGGCTCAGTAAATGTTGAATGCTCTGTGCCATATCACGTGACACTCATAAACACAGAGACATGTAGACGACAAGTAATAACATGAGGAAAATGAGCCACCCTCTTCAGAGGCGAGGACCACTATGCTCTGTTGCTGAAGTCACCTGCAAACAGCATCCCTTAATGCAACCTTAATACAAACTTCAGGTGTGAGAGAAGATTTCTGTATTAGGAGAACCTCTACTTCTGCCTTATCCCTCTGCACTGAGAGCCACAATGGCTGACTTAGCCTTCCTCCCCTGGCTATGACTCTGAGACATCTGGTTGGCACCTCGGAGCAAGGGTCTTGTGAGGAGAGCCTGGGAAAATGACGGACTCAATTCTCCATTGACAACACAACTAGGAGATCCATGTAGAGCTAAAGGCCAACTTCTCCAAGCTGCAGTGCCGTCCCATTCCTGCCTCTCTGGGATTTAAGTAGGTATTCACCACAGGGCTCCATGGGTATGGTCTTAGATGTATAAAATAGGAAGTAGGGTGCCTGGGTGGCTCAACTGGTTGAGTGTCCAACTCTTGATTTTGGCTCAGGTCATGATCCCAGGGTTGTGAGATCCAGCTACATGTCAGTCTCCACACTTAGAGTGGAGCCTGCTTAAGATTCTCTCTCTCTCTCTCTCTCTCTCTCTCTCTCTCTCTCCCCCCCCCCGCTCTGCCCCTCTCCACCACTCATGCTCTCTCTCTCTCAAATATATATATATATATATATATAATTTAAATATACATAAATATATAATTTAAATATATAAAAATATATATAATTTAAATATATATAAATATATATAATTTAAATATATATAAATATATATATAATTTAAATGTATATAAATATATACTTTGGAGGGAGTCCAAAGGGAGTAGAAGGGAGTCCTTCTACTTTGGAGGGAGAAGAGGAAAGAGTTGCTGCTATTTCAATATTTAGTAATTCTAGCTTTTTAAAACCTCCCTCACTAGCCACAGTGACAAAAACACAGCTTTATTTCTAAAGACAGATCCCCATGGGCAATTAAGTAATTCAGTTCAGCCTCCTCAACTGATGATAATGTTGTTAACTGTGAATCCACATTTTTATTTTCCTCTTAAAAAAGAGTTGGAGCACAAAGAAATATCCTGAGCTCACCCTGGTCTCTTAATATTGAAGAGAACAAACACAATACTCTATTCATTCATTCAATCATTTACACAAATTCATTCATTTACCCAAACATTAGTGCATTGTGGTGCTGTGTGCTAGTTCATATGAACTTCCTTCTAGGACAGTATATTGGTTTGCTAGGACTGCCAGAACAAATTACCACAAACTGGGTGGCCAAAAAAAGAAAACGAAAAACAAATTTATTCTGTCACCATTCTGGAGGCTAGAAGTCTGAAATCCAGGTGTCATTTGAGTTGGTTTCTCGGGGAGGTTCTGAGGGAGAATCTGTTCCATGCCTCCCCTCTAGCTCTTGGTGGCTGCTTCCATTCCTTGGTGTTCCTTGCCTTGTAAACCCATCACTCCAATCCCTATCTCTGTCTTCACATGGCTTTCTCTCTTGTGTCTGTGTCTGTGTCATCTCTCCTATTCTTATTAGACACCAGTCATACTGGATTAGGGCCCGCCCTGAATATGACCTCCTCATCTGCAAAGACTCTATTCTAAGCATAATCATATTCACATATACTGGGGCTTAGGACTTCCACATATCTTTTGGGGGGACAGAATTCAACCCCCAACAGAGAGCATGAGTCCCACCGTGTGGTCATAGCTGATTTATACTATTGCCTTCTCTACCAAGCAAGAGCCTGTCACTGACATTAAGAAGATTAGAGTCTAGAAAGAGCAATACACAAATCTATCTTCCTTGCTCTTATCTCAGTTGCAGTTTTAGCTTTGTGGATTTTTCTATGTTCTTATTGCCTATCTCTACCTGAAGACTGTATGCTCCCAAAGCATAGGCACCATGTCTGCTTTCTGCTTCCCACTACATTCCCATATCCTTTCACAGTACCACAGACAGAACAAGCTTTCAAGAAATAATTGTTGAATGAATGTATAGATAGATGAATGAATTAACTAGATGCAAGCAGGAATGAGAAAAGCCTATAAAGAGTAATAGTGGTACACACAATCGGCCAACAATGAGAAAGAAATCATTGATCCTGATTAGTAGGACTATGGAAGGTTTCATGAAAGAGAAGGCATTTGAACTCAGTCTTGTGGGATTAGTACGATCTTATAAATGAATAAAGAGTAAAATTTATCCCTTGCTGAGCAAACAGTATGAGCAAAGGCCTGGAGATATAAAGCCTGGTCTTTGGGGGGAACGGCTAATATACCCAATAAGCTGGAGCAAAGAGTACCTAAAGGATGTGAAAATACTTGGGATGAGAAATGGGATGAAAGGCAACTCTGAGCACAGGCCATTCTGGGTGCGGTAAGATGCCACTGGACTTTCTTGAGAAGGGAAATGACATGATCCTACCTGTGCTTCAAAAGGAAAAAAAATACACAGAAATGATTCATGCATGTGTTCCTTCTTTACCTTCCTGCCTGAGTGATAGTTCTTATATTACTACAAGGAGATTTTTATATTTACCTGTGTATCTACTATGAACTTATTTGCCTGAGGAGCTAAGAACTATAAAGTTGACCCTTGAATAACATGGGTCTGAACTGTGCGGGTCCACTTATACACAGATTGTTTTTTTCAATAAATACAGTACGATACTATAAATGTTTTTTCTCCTCCTTGATTTTCTTAATAACATCTTCTTTTCCCTAGTTTACTTTATTGTAAGAATACAGTATATCACACATATAACATACAAAATATGTGTTAATGGACCGCTTATGTTATCAGTAAGATTTCCAATCAACAGGAAGCTATTAGTAGTTAAGTTTGGGGGGACTCAAAGTTATATGCAGATTTTTGACTGTGTGGGGTATCAGCACCCCAACCCCCCACATTGTTCAAGGGTCAACTGTACATAAGTGATCACATTTCACAATTATTAATTAATTACATTATATGTAGTATATTATTATATAACTTATATAATTAATACTAATTTTATAGTTAAAAGATATCTTAGAAGTACTTTAATAGGATGATGTCACAGGACCTAAACTTCTTCCCAGGATAATAACTTGAAATTTAAAACCCAAGAGAAGATGATTTTGTATCAGCTAATTTTGTACTCTTTGTACCAGAGTAATAAGAAGGACTTTTATGTATAGCAAAGCATTCTAACTTCTGGGTCCAGCCTAATTCTTTGGTTTTGATTTGAGCATGGCAAGCCCACAAACCAATAACATTCAAACCTGAGGTAGGGTGGGGCTACCATCTGTTGTTCTCTCCATGAAGCACCAGGGACCCTACCACTTACCACTGACATCTGGAAAGCAGCCAGGCACCATTATAGTAGGACCCGAGGAGACACTCCAGTTCCCCATGGAGACCTGCTCAGTAGCCAAAATTCTATCAAATGGAGAGATGCTTATTATGGTCTTGATTCTCCAAAGGTCTTTGGTAATAACGCAAACATTCTTGGGAAGAAGTATTTAGCTATTGACCTGTAAGGGTATTCATTATATGGAACTGCTAACCAAGAGAAACAGCTACCCCAAAGAGAACCTCGCCCAGCCAACAAGTTCCCCTAAGGCAAGTGGGGGACTGAGTGCAAAGAGAGGCCCTAAGTGAGCAGGATGGAGACGGCATGAAGGAGAAAGAAAACTCATTTCATCCTCACAAACCCTAGAAGATAGGCCCCAGAATTTCTAGTTTACAATCATCTCTTTGTTATTTAGATTGTAAGACAACAGAAGGGTCAGGACTGTGTTTACCTGTTTCGCACTGGTATCCAAGTCTTAAGACTATGCCTAGCACTTAAATGTGTGCTGAAAAGGAGTGAGCTGCCAGGAGGAATGTCACTCTTCCATGGCACCTTGAGCACATTTCCCCGACCATGAGCATACCCATCACAAAATTATGCCTATGAGTCACTCTCTCCCACTGGTCAGTAAACTTCCTAAGGAAAGGAAAGATGTTTGCTTATTTTTAGTATAATGTCTGGCATTTAGAAAATATACAATTCTTGAGTCTCAGGGGGCTAAAATAATATGCATGAAACTAAATAGCTAATTAACAAGAGGCTTAGGTTTGAGCCGGGTCTCTCTCCATCTAAAATCTATACTCTTCATTGTAGAAAAACATCCTATGTAGGACATGGTTTGACCTGAAACTGGTCTTGTGAAAGAAGGTTCTTTAGAAACAGGTTAGCAACTGTGCTTCAGCCTTGTAAGACAGACAATCTATATAATTTTTTTACTATGAGTGTTTTGATTATCTAATGCTTAGTCAAAATACAGGCAAAACATAATTTTAAACACATGCAAAAGCACCCCCAAAAGTTGAGTCCAAGTAATCATTTTCTAAAATACAGATTTTTAATTACTAATGGTCTTAAACTTCTGTTTAAAAAGGATGAGCATAGGTAGAGATAGAAAGTTTTAGAGAAATCCAAAGCAAACTTTTTAGTAAGTCAATTTCTATTTTATATATATGCTAGCTCTCATTAGGAAATATTGAAAATCTCCTGTTCAAACCTATTCTCCTAAAACCTGTAGCCATGTTCATACTCAAAAAAAAAAAAAAAAGAGAGAGAGAGAGAGAGAAGAAGAAGAAATCTTCAAAAGCTAATTATTTTTACACTACAGTTCCTCATGTAGCCAATGGACTTTATCCTTTGCCAAAAAGACCAAAAACTGTTTTTTAAATTGAAAAAAGCAACTTCGAAAATGCACTAAGCTTAAGTCCTCTTTTATGAGCTCTCAAATTAAGTTAAATTAATTTAAGCTTTCATGCAATACATTCCATTTTAGTGGACTCCAAAAATTAATATTGTACCTCCCAATACTCCAATAAGGTGAATGTAAAAAAAATTATACTAGACTCAAAATGTTCAATATCACATGTAAAAAAATTAGTAAAGAAATTCTATCCTGAGGAATGTTTTATCCTTTTTACTTTATACTTTTACTAATGGGTGACTTTCTATCATTTTGTAGAAATGCTGCTGTTGGGTAAGAATTCTGTATAGTTGAGCCCTTAACCATAGTCTGGAAGAAATTTTACATAAAGACAAGTTAAAATGACAGATAGCATTGTTTGTCCCATAACCGATAAACTAACAAGTCTAACTATTAAGTTTTACAAAACACACCTTTACCATCTTTTCTTGGTACTCTTAAAAAGCTTTGCAAAGGTACTAAGAAAGAGTTCCAGAGCAAGACATTCAGTGAAGTTAGTTTGTTGGCTGGTTGGTTGGCTGAATACGTCATTGGTTGGTTGAACAAATTAATTTTTAAACATTTATCTTAGACTCCTGAACCAAGAAAATGGATTTTGGAGCAGTTGTTTGGAGAATCAAGTTTCTTAAAACCCCTTTAGAGCCTACAGTTTCTCAAGGCAGTCAAGGGAAAGCACTGGGACCTTTTTAAAGTACTAGCAGTTAACAAGGAAAATGCTCTCAAAAGATCATTAAGAAATTTTCCAGGGACACCTGGGTGGCTCAGTCAGTTAAGCGCCCAGCTCTTGATTTCGAATCGGGTCATGATCTCCAAGGTTCATGAGATCGAGCCCTGCATCTGGCTTTGCACTGACAGTGCCAAGGCTGCTTGGGATCCTCTCTCTCCCTCTCTCTCTGCCCCTCCCCCGCTCACGTTCACTCTCCCTCTCTCTCTCAAAATAAATAAACTTAAAAAAAATTTTTCTGCCAAAGGTTATAACCACTTTGTTGTAGATTCCAGCTACCCTAACAGATATTCCAGTGATGCCTTCCAGAAGCATCAATTTGAGAAGGCAAGATGCCCTAACTACCTCTTTACAGGGTGAGTCAGTTTCTAAACAATGCAATTTAAAACATCTGTCCTCACCTACTCTTAGAGGGATACCGAGAAGATTCAGAAGAAAATGACTGACAGCAGCAGAAGAGGACAGCCAATACTGGGGCTACACACGAGTGTCTGTGACCCTTGAACAATGTGGGGGGTTAGGTGGGTAGGCCTACCCCACACACAGTCAACAATCCTCATATAACTTCTGACTCCTCAGACACTTAACTACTAAGAGCCTACCGTTGATCAGAAATCTAACTGATAACATAAACAGCCAATTAACCCAAATTTCGTAAATGTATTATGTACCACACTCTTATAACAAAGTAAGCAAGAGAAAAGAAAGTGTTATTAAGAAAATCAAGGAAGAGAAAATACATTTACAGTACTGGATTGTATTTATATAAAAAAAAAGTCCATGTATAAGTGGACATTCACACAGTTGAGACATTCATTGTTTAAGGGTCAAATGCACTTGATTGCCAGTGCCTGCAAAAGAACCTTATTTTTAGGGGAAGATGATTGCCCTGATCCATTTACCTCCTTATTACTGATCAAGCCTGAGAAAAGGAAGCCCTCAATGGGCCCCTGGCTTCTTCCACATTGGCTCATTATACTTAACTGCTTACCTGTTATTTAATTAGCAGCCAGAGCTAATAGATCAAAGATATTTCTGATTTGAATGTTCCAGTTAAGTACCCATGGTGACATTCTAATATATTTTCTGTTGCCCATAAACTGACTAATAAAACTAAAGTAACTGCTATTGGGGATTTCACTATAATGATCTACAAATAAAAAGTTAACCTCAGTTAAGATAAAAAGAAAATATCCAGGAAAATTATCTCTGAAAGGAAACAAAGAAACTGATCTGGCCATCTCACTGTCAGTCTCCCCAGGTTGAAACTGTAGAGTGGAAAGAGATGAGATTGAACTTCATGATATTTAAAGAGAAAAACTTCTTCCGGCTTCAGTTTAGTACTATCGGAAAAATAAGGTCATTACTTAATTCTTTGTTGTTGAAAGGTATGAATTTCTCGTCATCAAGATTTCCTTCCCAAGGACACGATTTATGCAAAAAGAAACAAAAATGGTCAATGCCTATCTATTGGTTTGGACTCAAAACAACAGCAGCAACAACAACAAACTTGCTAATGGTCTTTTAACAAAATAAGAATAATCCCATGTGGACATACTTCACACAAAGTAATATCACTTGGACCTCACATTAGTTAGAAAGCTTTTGCTACCTTCATGAATGATGTTCCAAAAGACAGGGCAAGGGAAGACGGCATTGTAAAGAGGCTACGTCTGACCGAAAAAATCTTATTTGGTTATTAACATTTCCACTACTGCTGGCTTGCCTAACACAGGATTGGCTGTGTTCTCTTCTCCCAACATCGAGAAACAATGGGACCCTGCAGATGAAATGTGTCATCCTCCACCCATAGGCGCCTTCACAGGAAGGAGAGTGTTGGATCAGATACCCAGAAGCTGTGACATCTGTAACTCAGTTAATTCCAATTAAAAGTACAAAAGAAAATATTAATAATAATAATAGCAATAATAAATTTTAAAACCCTGTATGTAAGTGGCATTGGAAGAAGGGGGGAAACAACCTTTTTTTTTTTTTTTTTAAGCAACAGCTGTGCAGACTAATTTTTTTTTTTAAATCATTCATATACTTTCCAAAGCATCCATTCCCAACTGCTGCCTTCGGACTGGCAAACCCAAGAAATTCAAGACATGTAAACAAGAATAGAGTTGCCCTTAAATCCCAAGGTCAAAGGCAGCATCTGTTGTTTCAGAGAACAAGGAGGGCTTTCTTTTTGCTGGTTAGTTTGTTGTGGGTTTTTTTAACAGAAAAAAAAATGTAAGCATAAATTTTCTAGATGTTTCCTCATCACCTTAGGTGGTGCAAAATAGAAAAAACCTGCATAAAAGAAAACAAACATCCCGTGTTTTGATATTTGAGTTGCATGGATGAAAGGCTGGCCATGCTGTGATTTTTAAAGCTGACAGGAAAATTCATTTTCATACCAAGTTCCCCTCATGCCATTTGGCTATTAAATTATTCAAGGAATTTCTCTGCTTCTAAAGATTAATAACATCAACCCAAACCATTTCTGAAAAGTACTTTCACCTCCTGTAGGAGACAGATGGACCACAGGAAAGCAGCCTATCATATTACAGGCAGACAAAAAGATTTCAGATTACCAGATTAACACACCAGGCGGGGAAAAAATGATGGCAGTGGCAAGATATGAAATACTGACAAATGGAACCAAATATTCTTCAGAGCCTTCTTTGTGAAAATAAACATAATTTGGAGTCCATTGCATTTCAATTTTACCTGTCTCGCGTTCACAAACCCAGCTAATTAGCATAATGTCAGTTCCAATTTAACCAAAGCCTTCGAAAATCTAGTGGAGCCTTATTAAAATACATTGGTATCAGGGGACAAAGGCACCACCTGCTTTAAAGGCCTTTTGTGTTCTAGTAAGAAATGTGTTTTAAAATCTGGGTATATAGTTTGGATCCACAGTATTGCAGACTGTCGGCTTTTTTTTTCTTGGTACTTTCGTGTATTTAAAACATCAGCATCCCTTGAGAAGATATTCTTGCTCCTATAAAACCTAACACTTCCTAATTATCAATTCTCTCATAAATAAAGGGATTTCCCAAAAGCTGTATTTCAGAAAGCGTCAATATGAAACGATTACAATACTATTAAAATCTATGAATATGTGATCTGTATTTGTAGATTCACAGAAGCAGGCAGTGTTTATTTTTTCATGTATATATATATATATATATATATATATATATACACACACACATATATATACATATATATATATTTAATTCTTATTTATTTTTGAGAGAGAGACAGAGTGCGAGTGGGGAAGAGGCAGAGAGAGAGGGAGACACAGAATCCGAAGCAGGGTCCAGACTCTGAGCTGTCAGCACAGAGCCTGAAGCGGGGCTGGAACTCACGAACCGTGAGATCATGACCTGAGCCGAAGTCGGATGCCCAACTGACTGAGCCACCAGGCAACCCATGAATACACTTTTTAATTAAATACTTAAATTTAATTCCACAAATAATACAAGAAACATTCTCATTTTAAAGTGAATAATTCAGAGAAAGGTCAAGTACTGTGCTCCCCCCTCCCTTACCAATCCCACTCTCGACCATCATGGGTAAACCACTCTACCACTTAGTAAATGCACACTTGTCAGAACTTTTGACAAGCACTTTTTCATATAATGTGCTTTAAAAAAACTGGGATCATACGGTATTTTCTACAATTCCCTGTCACCATCCCAAGTGGCTAGGAACATGTATCAAATGCCATCTGAACACTTGATCCTACTTCTATTATACACATATGTATGCACACAGGCAAATATACACGTATACTTAAACACAAAACGGCATAAAAATAAGGCTCTTAAGAAAACGCCCCTTTGTTCGTTATTAGTGCTTAGCTACCTAGGAAATGTATAAGGCAGATAAAGCAAAAGTGCTCCATTTCACCAACACAACTTTGACTTTGGTGTCAGTATTTTTTGTTTTTGTTGTTTGTTTGCTTTCAGTGGGGGGGGCACAATACTGGGGGTCACCAAACTGACCATTGGGCTACATCTGGTCTACCATCTGTTTTTGTATAGCCTGTGAATTAAGAATGTTTTTTCATTATTAAATGTTTGGAGGAAAATATTTTTTAAAGAATAACATTCCATGATAAGTGAAAGTTACATGAAATTCACATTCTGGTGTCCATAAGTGTTTGACTGGAAGGCATGTTCATTTTGCTTGTTGTCTATGGCTGCTTACTCCTACGAGGGCAGTAACTCAGAAGTTGTGACAAAGAGGGGTGCCTGGATGGCTCAGTCGGTTAAGTGTCCGACTTCGGCTAAGGTCATGATCTTGAGGTTTGTGGGTCTGAGCCCCACGTCAAGATCTGTGCTGACAGTTCAGAGCCTGGATTCTGCTTCAGATTCTGTGTCTTCCTCTCTCTCTCTGTACCTCCCCCACTTATGCTCTCTCTCTCTTTCTCCCTTAAAAATAAACATTAAAAATAATTTTTAAAAAAAGTTGCAGCAAAGACTGTAATTCCACAAAGCCTGAAATATTTACTATCTGGCTCTTTCTGGAAAATGTCTGCCAACCTCTGTTTTAGTACATGAGATTTAGTTTTCTAATATCTCACTTGTAAAACAATTCTTTAAATGCCATGTAGACACTCCTCTTTTAGTGGGTAAAGATGACCAAAGTATGCAGATAGGCAGGAGTAGAAAAAGGTCACTTAGTACAACAAACAGGTAATATACATATGGACTTCTCTTTCTAGATTTTCCAAAAATTCTCTTGGTCCTAAAATATTACTTATAATATGCTAATGAAGTAAAGGTGCCATGGATTATGTTGCTAGAAAGTCTAACCCATTTGTCCACCTGTTGAGCGCCTACTGGGTTCCAGGTCGGTGCAGGGCACTGACAATTCCCGAGTCAACAAGATGGACATCATCTCTGCCCTCAGGGACTCCCAGCCCAGTATGTTCATTACAATATGAGAAGCTATGAAAGCATAGATCAGGGGAGCACAATGGTCTACGGGATGGGGCGGGATTAGAAAAGATTCAAGGTAATTTCACTTTTATTAGATTGAAAACTCAAAATCCAGAGGGTAGTTGCTGCACAAGAAATTAGGTAGCAATGAGAGAATCTGCCACCACCTCACTGTCTCTGTGTTCTCACTCTCTGTTCTTTATAAGCTATGATTGTGAGCAAAAGGAGCATTTAAAAAAAATTAATGTTTATTTTTGAAGGAGAGAGAATGTGAGTGGGAGAGGGGCAGAGAGAGAGGGAGACACAGAATCCGAAGCAGGCTCCAGGCTCTGAGCTATCAGCACAGAGCCTGACATGGGGCTCGAACTCACAATCTGTGAGATCATGACCTGAGTGAATTCGGTCGCCCAACTGACTGAGCCACCCAAGCACCCCAGCAAAGGGAGCATTTTAGCCTCTAATTAAGATGGGATCTTGGTGCACCTGGGTGGCTCAGTCAGTTTAATATCCAACTCTGGATTTCAGCTCAGGTCATGATCCCAGGTTGTGGGATCGAGCCCCACGTTGGACTCCACACTAAGTGTGGAGCACGCTTGAGATTCTCTGCTCTTTCTTCCCCATTCATGCATGCTCTCCCTCTCTCTAAAATTGAAGAGAGAGAGATGCAATCTCAATCCAGTTTATGACTAAGGCCAAACTGTGAGTGCTCTGTACCATCAACAGATTTTGAGTTTAAATTTCATTTTTTTAGTGGATCTCATCCAACCATCAAACCAAAGCCTCCTTCATGGAAAAAAGAAATGAAACTACTGCACATACTGTATATATATCCACTAACCACCCCATGGCACTTAAAAACACAAAGCAAAAAAAAGTCACCCTGCCTTATTCCACAGTGTAATCCCAGCAGCTACTCCCAAGTAGAATTCCACCCAGATAAGAGAGGCTTTGTGTCCATATAAAAGAAATCAACCGTATTTTTTTATACACCTGAAATCCCCGGACACACAAAGTGAAGAGAAGAGGAGACGAATGGGAAAAAGATGATTTCAGCAATATTCTGCAATCCTGACGTAGGGTGGAGGAGTTTGGGTGAAGCTTAGTGACTTCAAGGTCCTGCACCTTTAAGGCTTGAATTCTTTTGGGTAACTGAACTATGGGGACATTCAAATTGGGTCAGAGTCTCTCACTCTTACAGGCTTCCTTGGTGTCCTATGTTCCTGTTGACTTCATACAGAACTAAGCAAGCATAAAAGGTCTCTAGAGAGAAGCAGCAACTGGAATCTGGGACAGAAAGAACAAAATGACTTCACAGTGCTGCCACTAGGTCTCTGTTATTTTCACAGAAGGCTGAGTGAGCCCTATTGAGTAAAGCTGTATCCGACACTATCTGTACTGGTTTTCCATCAGGGCCTGAGTTGGTGGGGGTCAGGTGTTCTTATTCATCTAATTGATGGTAATTAGATGGGCTAACTTTGCCTACACAAAGAACTAGGTTTGAAAGTTAGGTTTTGTGATTCACCAAAGATAAAACTCATGAAAGGGACCTGGAGCTACACTTTCAGAAACACCGGGGTTTTTGAGCCACAAATATCCAGGCATCACCTAGCTCCAAAACGGAAAAGATGAACCGAATCTTCGGGGAGAGACCAGTTTGTTAAAAAGAACTCAGCTTGGCTGGTACTGTTTCTAAGAGGTCAGCCTTTCTCTCTGCAAACAGGCAGAGACCAGCCAGACCATCTCTTCAAGAAGTTGCCCAAAATCAGAGTGGCAGGAAGAAAGTAACAACGGTTCAATAAACGGAGTCCAAAGGCCAAATCCGTCTGCTGATCAGGAGCCATGTCTAGGGATTAGTAGGAAGCTCTGGACATCTAGGTGGCCCCAAGTATTCCTTTGCCATTAATTACATGAGTTGTTGCTAATAAAAGTTATTTAACAAGTAAAAATTTCTGGATGTCCACTTAAATTTAAATTTCAGACAGACTAACACTTCAGTAGAAGTATGTCCCATAACTAAGAATATGATAAAGGAATATACTTCTACTAAAAAAAAAAACAATCAGTTGTTTATCCAAAATTCAAAGGGTCATACTTAATCCACATAGTTTTCAAGTTGTTCAAATGTTACATGCGTATAGCTATAAGACATACACTGAAATGTTATTCATTGTTGATCTGAAATTTAAGTTTAACGGAGAGTCCTACATTTTATCTGGCAAATTTAGTCACAGAGAACACAAGCAGCCGTCACTTTAAGATGTCAGTGACATCTTAAAGACTTGGGGAAGCAGGCTAGAAGACCACTTTGGAAGGGTTTATCTTGGACTTTGATTCATTAATTGACGTTTGCAGAAGGGCCAGGAGGGCAGGCATTTTTATCTTAAATATGCTTTTACCACTCGTGTGGAAAAGAGGCAAACATTGCTGACACCAACGATTTGTGACAGGAAGCAAATCCCAGAGTCCTTGCAGCATTAGTTAGGGCCACTGGGTTCCCAAGCCTCCTCTCCTCCATCCTCCAGACATCATAATGAATGAGGTCCATATTGATCCTCTTGGGTCCCTGTGGGTTTAATTTGTTTAGAGCTATTCATCTAAGATGGTGTAGTATGCAGTGGGAGAGGTGAGTTGAAAATATTTCCAATAAATAGGCTAGGATTACACATTGCAGGTCCCTACAAAACCATCACACCCAGAGTTCTGGGTAGACAAAGAGGAGAGTGACCAAAAGTAATCAGTAAAACCAAGAGGAAAACTACAAAGGGGTTTTGAACGTATCTTTGCTTTAAAATGCTTTTTAGGGGGTGCCTGGGTGGCTCAGTCGGTTGAGCGTTTGACTTCAGCTCAGGTGATGATCTCACAGTTCATGAGTTCAAGCCCCGCTTCAGGCTCTGTGCTGACAGCTCAGAGTCTGGCGCCTGCTTTGGATTCTTTGTCTCCCTTTTTCTCTGCTCCTCCCCCACTCACACTCTGTCTCTCTCACAAAAATAAATAAACATAATTTTTTTTTAAATAAAATACAATGCTTTTTAAAATATATAAGCTCAGGGGCGCCTGGGTGGCTCACTGGGTTAAGTATCCAACTCCTGATTTCGGCTCAGGTCATGATCATGAAATCAAGTCCCGTGTTGGGCTCTGCACTGAATGTGGAACCTGTTTGGGAGTCTCTCTCTCTCTCTCTCTCTCTCTGCCCCTCACCCACTCATGCTCACTCGTGTTCTGTCTCTCAAAAATAAATAAATAAGCATTTAAAAAATAATAAAATAAAATTTATTAGCTCATTTCTTCTGCTTTATTATGTAATGTACATGAAAATAATTAGTAATCTTGGGCACTTGAACTGCCTCAAGTTACCTTTCTAGATATTGATTCTCACTATAGGGCACTCTAGGCAGATATACAAAAGAAGCAGGCATCTAGTCTAAAAGAGTAGCAGTTTCTCCATAAAGTGTCCAGAAGGCTTACGTCCATCTCTTTCTCCCAGAGGAAAAAAAATTCCCAGATTCCCTAATTACTTAGGTTTAGACAAAACTATAATGAGTCGGTACAATCTATGCCAGTGATTCTCAAACGCTGATGTGCATAAAAATCACTTGGAAGGTTATCAAAACACAGACTGTTGCCTTCATCCCCAGAATTTCTAATTTTTTAGGTGTGGGGTAGGGTTTAAGAATTTGCATTTCTTAAATGTTCCCAGACGATGCTAATGCTTCTGGTTCGAAGATCATCTTTTGAGAAACCAGGGCCTGTGCAATTATAAGTAATGGTATTGTTTAATACAATTGTTCACGTTGAGTCTTCATGTTTGTCACACCATAAAGGCAAACCACTCCTACCCTTGAATGTGCCCTTCCTAGATTCTTATCTTGTCTGCTTATATTTTTAGACTGTCTAGAAAGTCCCCAACTCACAAACACCATACTTAGAATCATCCCCTCCTACAGGATGTCTGCTCCGGCCCCCAAAAACCCCCACTGCCAATAACACAAGAAGCATTATAAAAAATGATGAAGTTTTAGAAATCTATGCTAAAGAAAGGAAAGAAGCTATGCCATCCCCGGAACGGGACTCCCACTTTAAGACAAAAAATGATTTCTGGAATGGATGAGGAAGGAGGATCCAAGATGCAAATACACCTTAGTGTGATTTAGTCTAACCAGGGGATGGGTGTCCCTTTTGCCACACTGAACCAGGGCTGAAGTCAGAGAGGTTAGTAATCCTGAGCATGGACTGAAGTAGCCAGCAAACCTGGTGGAAAAACACAAAGAACCTGCAGAAAATTGCATCAGGGAGTAGCTGATAGATGGCAGTTACAGAGTCAATGCCGTGTGTGTGTGCTCACCAACTACTTCTCTTGCCTCCTGAGCACATGACTTCCCTTTCCTGGCTCCATGCATCTGGGAGGAGTCAAGTGACTGATTCTGCCTAGTAGAATATGGTCAGAATGGCTAGACAGTTCCAGGCCTGACCTCTAAAATGACCTATACATCGATCCCATTTACAATTGCATCAAGAGCCATAAAATACCTAGGAATAAACCTAACCAAAGATGTAAAAGATCTGTATGCTGAGAATTATAGAAAACTTATAAAAGAAATTGAAGAAGACACATAGAAATGGAAAAACATTTTATGTTCACGGATTGGAGGAACAGATATTGTTAAAATGTCAATACCACCCAAAGCAATCTACACATTCAATGCAACCCCAATCAAAATTGCACCAGCATTCTTCTCAGAGCTAGAACGAGCAATCCTAAAATTTGTATGGAACCACAAAAGACCCCGTACAGCCAAAGAAATGTTGAAAAAGAAAACTAAAGCTGGAAGCATCATAATCCCAGACTTTAGCCTGTACTAGACAGCTGTAATCATCAAGACAGCATGGTATTGGCACAAAAACAGACATATAGACCATGGAATAGAATAGAGAACCCAGAATTGGACCCACAGATGTATGGCCAACTAATCTTTGACAAAGCAGAAAAGAGTACCCAATGGAAAAAAAGACAGTCTCTTTAGCAAATGGTGCTGGGAGAACTGTACAGCAACATGCAGAAGAATGAAACTGGACCACTTTCTTACACCATACACAAAAATAAACTCAAAATGGATGAAAGACTTAAATGTGAGACAGGAAACCATCAAAACCCTAGAGGAAAAAACAGGCAACAACCTCTTTGACCTCAGCCACAGCAACGTCTTACTCAACACATCTCTGAAGGCAAGAGAAATAAAAGCGAAAAGAAACTATTAGGACCTCATCAAGATAAAAAGCTCCTGCACAGCTGGGGCGCCTGGGTGGCGCAGTCGGTTAAGTGTCCGACTTCAGCCAGGTCACGATCTCGCGGTCCGTGAGTTCGAGCCCCGCGTCAGGCTCTGGGCTGATGGCTCGGAGCCTGGAGCCTGCTTCCGATTCTGTGTCTCCCTCTCTCTCTGCCCCTCCCCCGTTCATGCTCTGTCTCTCTCTGTCCCAAAAATAAATAAACGTTGAAAAAAAAAAAAAAGCTCCTGCACAGCAAAGGAAACAATCAACAAAACTAAAAGGTAACTGACAGAATGGGAGAAGATATTTGCTAATGACATATCAGATAAAGGGTTAGTATCCAAAATCTATAAAGAACTTACCAACTCAACAGCCAAAAAACAAATAGTCCCGTGAAGAAATGGGCAGAAGACATTAATAGACGCTTTTCCAAAGAAGACATCCAGACCAACAGACACACGAAAAGATGCTCAACATTGTTTATCATCAGGGAAATACAAACAAACAAACAAAAAACACATTGAGATACCACCTCACACCGGTCAGAGAGGCTAAAATTAACAACTCAGGCAATGACAGATGTTGGTGCAGATGTGGAGAAACAGGAACCCTCTTGCACTGTTGGTGGGAATGCAAATTGGTGCAGCCACTCTGGAAAACAGTGTGGAGGTTCCTCAAAAAATTAAAGATTGAATTACCCTATGACCCAGCAATAGCACTACTAGGAATTTATCCAAAGGATACAGGAGTGCTGATTCATAGGGGCACATGTACCCCAATGTTTATAGCAGTACTATTAACAACAGCCAAATTATGGAAAGAGCCCAAATGTCCATCAACTGATGAATGGATAAAGAAGATGTGGTACACACACACACACACACACACACACACACACACACACACACTGGAATACTACTCAGCAATGAGAACGAATGAAATCTTGCCATTTGCAACAATGTGGCTGGAACTGGAGGGTATTATGCTAAGTGAAATAAGTTACTCAGAGAAAGACAGGTATCATATGTTTTCATTCACATGTGGAATTTGAGAAACTTAACAGAAGAACATGGGGGAAGGGAAGGGAAGGGGAGAAAAATAGTTACAAACAGAGAGGGAGGGAGGCAAACCATAAGAGACTCTTAAATACAGAGAACAAACTGAGGGTTGATGAGGGGGAAGGGTAGAGGAGAAGAGGGGTGATGGGCACTGAGGAGGGCACTTGTTGGGATGAGGACTGGGTGTTGTTTATAAGCAATGAATCATGGGAATCTACTCCCAAAACCAAGAGCACACTGTATACACTGTATGTTAGCTAACTTGACAATAAATTATATTTTAAAAATAGAGAAATAAAATAAAACAACCCATAAAGATGGACACTCTCTTCTGCTGCCTTTGCAGGAGTCTCTGAAAAGGCCCTAGGGGACATGGTGTGACTGGATGAAAGTCACCAGTATACAGCGGTTAGAGGAGAGCCGCTCATCTGGAACACTGGTTCTGGGTTTGGCAAGAGGAAGACACAGACTTTAGAGCATGAAGCCACTGAGATTTGGTGGTTGTTACTGCAGCATAGCCTAGCCTTTCCTAACTAATACAACTACAGAAGATAAGGTGTAACAATTGTCCCTTCCTCATCTGAGCCAAAGCAGACTGATGCCACATTCTGTTCTTCTGTATTACATAGAACCTATATTGTCTTTACTCCGGACCAGTGGCTCTCCAATTTGGCTCATTAAGAAAATCACTTGTTTGGAAAAAGAATCCTGAGCTCTCTCCAAACCTACTGAATCAGAATCTTGAAGTTTGAGAGAGGCCACAGGCTTCTTAAACACAGGGCCAATTGGCTTGCCTAGGGCTAAATTGAAATGTCCCTTCCAGAGGGCTAGTTTGCCCCTATCTGGAGACTAGGTTATGCCTTGTCAGGTGCATAGTTTAGGACATTTTGGAAGGCTACTAATCTTTACCAAATTATTTTTGAAGTGAGGATTTTAAATTATGTATTGGCAGGAATCAAATATTCAAGTGTAATGGATTTAATTAATTTAAAAGCTTCTCTTTTAAGATGATGCAATAATTGGCATAAAGCCGAATGCCCGAAATACCTACCAGTGAGGATTTAAATGCTCAATTAAAACAATTTGAGTTTTATTGGTTGTGAAGGAGATATTTAAATATGTAAACAAGATTGACTCCCTAAACTCTCCAGCTTGACAGTAATTTCTGCCTACCTTTCCTCATCCCCTTTAAAGGAGTTTCTTGGGGTGCTCAGGTGGCTCAGGGGGTTAAGCATCCGACTCTTGATCTCAGCCCAGGTTATGATCTCATAGTTGGCGAGTTTGAGCCCTACTTCAGGCTCCATGCTAACAGCACAGAGGCAGCTTAGGATTCTCCCTCTCCCTCTCTCTCTCTGCCACTTCCCTGCTTGCACAGGCCCGATCTCTCTCTCTCTCTCTCTCTCTCTCTCTCTCTCTTTTTCTCCCTCTCTCTCTCTCTCTCAAAATAAATAAATAAACTTTAAAAAAAACCCAGAACTTTCCATGACCCTTGAGGATGAGGGCAGTCAGAGTGGACTTGGGCCATCATAAAAAGTAATTGAGGAAGCCCAGCTTGAGAATCTACTCTTGGTCAGAGCACAAGAGTACCACCTAGACTGTCTAAGACTGACAAGTCCTTGTTGATCCTCAAATGTAACATCAACACTACCTCAGGGCCTTTGCACTTGCTATTTCTGCTATAGTCTTCCTGTAGTTGTCTGAAAGACTTGCTCCTACACTTCCCTTATGCTCAAATGTCACTATCCTTAAAGCCGTCAATGAAAAAAGAACCCCTCACACACACACACACACACGCATACACACACACTTCCTTATACCTTATTTTATTTTTCCCCCTAGCAGTTTCACCATCTAACATGCTAAATATTACTTGTTTATTTGTATATTATCCACTTCTCTCACTTACATGAGTTTCATGTATCCTTAGGGTTTAGAAGCTGGCAGACACATAAGTGTGCTCAATAAATATTTTGAATGAATAAATAAGCAAAAAAAAGTTTAATGAACTTAAATATTTGAGTATTTGGGGGATTCTAAATAAAAGATGAGTATGGACTGGGACCTGATATACTGACTATATGAATGAGAGGGTTTTCTTATGATGAGATTGGATAGTTCTCCTTCCATACTGTTTACTAATCTGTTCCATTCTGGGCAAATTTGCCACAGGTGATATTCTACCTAAAAGAGTTGCCCCCAAAATATTTAATTTCTCATGTCCAGAAAAATATATCTGAACCAAACATTTTTTGTTTGCAAATATATGTTCTAACACCACATATATATGTGGATACATATATATATCTCGAGATATGTATAGGCCTGCAGATAAGCTATGTTCTAAAAACATGTAACTCAGGGCCTGATCCTCCTCAAAGGGATATAATTAGGTGGTAGGGTGGCCAGTTCACAAGCTACTGAAGCGCCTCCACCCCAGCCCCCAATAATAGTCATGTGACATGGGAAAGCATGTCCAGGTCAGGAGGAGAAGGTTAAGAGTGCCCCCTTTCTCCTATTGTCTCAGTGCAGGAATGGCTGTAAGCAAAATTGTAGAGAACTCTAGACTTGACCTCAGTCCTACCAGGGCCTTTCTAACTTCTCCTGAGGCCACAGTCTCAAGTCCCCACCCTGTAAGAGCCCAACTGCATCCTTAACCAGTCTTTCAGAAGGAGAATGTTGCAACCATTAAAATACCCTTTAGAAATTTGTTCAACACAAGAGGATTAAGAAAAAAACAAACTCCGTAATTACTTGCCCATGAATATTATTGACACTTAAACAAAGAAAATTTATTTTTCTATAATAAAATATTACAAGAACACAAAATCAAAAGACTAATATTTAATTTCATTGCCATTTATATCGATCATTTATAGATCATTACCATTTTATGCTAACTTGAGTTGCTATAGTGAGATGAAGCATTTGGAGTATGGAGGCAGCTGGTCCGGGGTTTGGATCCCAGTTCTTCTAGTAACTGCCTTTGCGGCCTTCCTGGGACAAAGGCCTCAACTTGTATGAGACTCACAGTCAAATGGGAAAAAAAAATTAATGCATCCCTCTGGATCACCTTGACAGCTAAATAATGCCTCGTCCATACTAAGTGCTTAATTCAAATAAATGTTAATGCTTCTGTCATTTTTTAAAATTACTTAATATTGCAGTAAACATTTTTCATTGCTTTAGGAGGCATAAGATTGGCAACTTTACTGCAGTTTAATTATGTTTCACTAATATATATCAAACAAAATTTTTTTAAAGAAAATAATGTAGTAGAAAATAGAAAACATCAGGCCTTCCAGACAGAGAAATGTGTCCAAATCTTTTACTAATGAGTGAGTGTCCTTGGGCCATTTACCTTGAACTCCATGAGTTTCAGTTCCCACATAAAAAATGAGAATAAAAATTCCAACCTTCAGTGTTGTCTTGAGGGTGAGAAATGAAACAAGTAAAAGCCCCTAGCACATAATGGTCCCCACTGATATTCTGAAGGAGTAGATGGCAAAATAAAGAAAATAAGAGAATCAATGCCTCTTCATTTAGGCCAGTCATTAGCTAACAATCAGCCACTGTGAATGATAAAAAGTCTAGTAAAGTCAATAAAATGTGAAGTGAAACCTAATTCACTTTTACAATACTTTCAGCTATTTTTGATTCACGTGAACAACCAATGTTACAAGGAGCTGATTCTGCAAAGACTGTTCATTAAAAGCATTTTCTTTTCTTTTCTTTTCTTTTCTTTTCTTTTCTTTTCTTTTCTTTTCTTTTCTTTTCTTTTCTTTTCATTATGGCTTTCCACTTTGAGGGGTTGAAAAAAAAAGATTTTCAGTGACAAGCATCCGTTGAAAGACCCCCTGTACTCATCTCACGGTGTGACTTTCAAAGTCTATGTAGTGTCAAAGGTTACTGCAGATGCGGGAGGAAAGGAGGACCCAAAGCAAATCGGTTTTTAATTCCACTCAATTATGCAGCTTCGATTAGGCCGCTCTGAACACCCTAAATAGACTATTATTTAGATCTTCGTATCCGAAGCTTTCAACAAAGAATATTCTGAATGATCTTCTCCCTTCCTATGAAGTACAAGTAGAAACACCTAGGTTTGTGCTCTGTAGAGAAGGCCTAGCTGTGCTGATTTTTCATTTGGGACACAAATGTGCTTCTTAGATACTGACCCCAAATCACTTAAGTACCTTTGAATCTTAGCAAAACAGCTGAAGGAAGATATTTTCAGGTGCTTTGGTGTATCTTTGTAAAGGGCCACTGTCTTTTCTCTCAGGGACTACAGCATTCCTTAAGCAATCGAATCTACCAGATGACCAAGATGCAAGAAGGAAAAATTATTTCCCCAAAGGCTAAACAAAGGGTAATGACTGCCAAATTAATTGTCTCTTAATTTTCTTTTCTACTCCCTCTCTGGCTGGACTTCTAGAGATAGAATATATAGATTTCCCCTTTGTTAATAACGTTAACTCAGGAGGCGGCAGTGTCCTAGCAACAAAAAGCGGGGTTTTGGTGTTTTCGGGTTTTGTTTTTGATATCCCAGGGACTCTGCCTTATAAAATGGAGAGGGGTGGGACATTTTATAATTGGGGTATTTCTAACCAGGCAGATGGGAAGTGTGGGAGACAAAACCTTCTTGGGAGAACCTGATATGTGATCCTTATATTCCCACTATATTTTCCAAACCAACCCAAGTGAGAACCACTGGTCCTTCACCCACTATCCTAATGACAACCACAACAAGCGATTCATCATGCCACCCTCCTCCTATCCTAACAGACCCCTGGGTTAAAATGTCCACAGGCCTCCTACCCAAGGAAGAGTAAATGGCAAGTGAGCGGATGGCATAGATGTGCTTGTCTTCATTTCAAAAAGAGAGAGAAAGAGAGAGAGACAAAAGACATAGATGGTCCTCCCAAAAATAACAGAAAAATTAAGCTATGGAAGTACCAGTGATGACTAAATTTTTGAATTTAACAACATAAACCTTTGAAACTGTGACATGAAAACAATATTTTGTGATCCTCTAAAACTGCAGACGTGTGCTAATCCCAATGAAAGAGAAAAGCACTGGGGATTGTGAATCAGTTCCCAAATCCTCTGGGGAAGATACTCTTTGAGTGAAGAAAGGAGCCCTCCAGTGTCTTACACTATGAATCCAACAACAGGCCCCCAGTTCCACCTCAGGGCCAGGACCACTCCCTGGCGCTTTCCCATAGAGCTTCCATTCAGGAATAACATGGCAAAGAAAACCTCCTAAATGCCAACTGCTGTCATTTCTTAATGTTTTCTGTAATGGCTTGACTTGCTAAAATGACAGGGTTTATTATTTTTAGCTTTCAGCTTTGGTGAGTTGATCAGTCAAAACAAAGTATTAAAATAGCACCTACTTGGTAAATTCAATTTCAGATGACTGCATCTTAAACCCATTATAGACTAACATAAGCCTGACTTTTACATAGCTGAGGAAGTTTGAGAAGAAATAAATTCCTAGCTCAAAGAGGCAGGATGAATAACTTCTTTTGTCTTAAATAGGAGTCTATTTTGGAAGCAAATCCCAAAGGAAGTCAATGATAAACAATAGATTCATTTAAATCATTTTAGGACAAATAGCAATGAGGGTTTAAGGGAGTTTCTGAAAGTTCTAATGTTCCATCCAGCACATGTGAAATGCTTGAGATCTCAGCTAAATGCAGCATTACAAATAAGTAAGTAAGGGGCGCCTGGGTGGCTCAGTCTGTTAAGCATCTGACCTAGGCTCAGGTCATGATCTCACAGTTCGTGGGTTTGAGCCCCGTGTCAGGTTCTGTGCTGACAGCTCGGAGCCTGGAGCTTGCTGTGGATTCTGTGCCTCCCTCTCTCTCTACCCCTCCCCCAGTTGTTCTCTCTCTCTCTCTCTCTCTCTCTCTCTCAAAAATGAATAAACATTTAAAAAATTAAAAAAACAAATAAGTAAGTAAAGTAAATGGTGGTCCAAGTCACACATGTTTTCTATGAAGAACACAACTTTTTTTTTCTTTGAAAACCTCCTTTAAAATAACCTAGCTGGCTCAGCCAGTAGAGCATGTAACTTCTTATCTCAGGGTTGTTAGGTCAAGCCCCAAGTTGCCCAACGTGGCAGTTTGCCCAAACACAGAGTTTGTTTAAAAAATAAAAATTAAATTGAATTAATTGAATTAGTAAAATAACCTAAACAATTATGAAAAATTATCTTGTGATAATATAAGCCACAGAAAGCTTTTTTAATCATTTTAAAATAACTTTTGTTCCCACTTTTTAAAATAATGCAAGTATAGGGTAAACTGGGTAAGGTATATGGGAACTCTGTACTATTTTTGGATTTTTCTCTTAAAAAGACAAGCTATTCGAAAATTTAAAAAAATATTTTTTAAAAAAGTTTTGTTTTACTGGAGAGTATTTGGGAAAAAAAGAAAATTGTAAAAAGGAAAACCACCTATAAAAAATAGGTATACATACATATAAACTATAACTCTGTATATATGTGGTCTTATAGCCTGTCTCCTTTGGATTATTATGGCATTTTCCCATATCATTAAAAATTCTTCATAAAAATTGTTTTAAAGGGCTGTTTATCATTATATCATATGGCTAAACCCAAAAATTTGTTTAGTCATTCTCCTACTGTGGGATATTTAACTTGTTTACTATTTTTAGTTACTGGAATTAGCTTTGTGCATATTTCTGATCATTTCTTCAAAGATGGATGCACACTTTTGGACATGGCCAAACTGCTTTCCAGAAAATTAACTTATTCTTAAAGAGTATGCATCACCCCACCTCAGCTCCAAGCACTACCACACATGACAACCTTCCACAATGGGAGTGCAGCCAGTTTAGCGTTAGGGTTCTTCCTGGGAAGAGCCTCAGGACTGACTGTCTGCTGTGAGTCAGGGCTGCTAGAGCCAAAGAAAGGTGTGAGATGCTCAAATGTCTCCAGGTAATCCTCCTGCCAGCCAACCTCCTGCTGATTCGGCTATAACCAAAAGCCAGGTGCATTTACTCAAACAAAATCTACCGAAATTGGTGTAAGGGGAAGAATGGCTAAGACAGAAAGATTTTACAAGAGTTTGAGGTGTCATATTTGGCCCAGATTATTCTCAACAAATGAAACACAAACAGAGATACTTGGATATTGTCTATAATGATTCTGGAAAAACCTCAGCTGGGGGTGGGAAAATTGTTTCCCTAGGAGTTATTTGCAAACTTGATGGCATTTTACCTTGGCAGAATGACTGTAAAGCAATATTGGGGGGCGGGGGGGTTGAGATGGGGAGGCTAGAGATCTGTGAGTTTCTGAGAAAGAAGAATCATTCTGCCCGAAATGCCAATAGCATAGTGACATTCCTGAAGATACTTTGACCAGAACAAGCAGCAGAGGGGCTCTTTTTAATTTTAAATTCAAATTTAACATTTGGAAATTTAACATAACATCTGGCTTCCTCAGCAAATCGGAAGACCTGACAACATTGGGCCTAAATTCCCACGGCAACAAGTGGTAGGAAATGAGTAGTGGCCCATCCTTGAGTTGAGCAGACAGACCAGTCTCATGCATTTGAATTACCTGCCTGGCAAGCCCTTTCCTAACCACAAGGTCTTGGAAGGAGTTCTTCAGTTCTTTGGACTGAGAAAATTCTAGGAAGGCCTCCAGGAGATCCCCACCATTGTAACCATCACCACCACCACCATCCTGACCGGTCAAGCATCGGTGCCTCCTCCACCAAAGAAACCCGACTCCAAACTTCAGAGGAACTTCAAGTACGCCAGCAACTCCAAACCAAAAGCCTTAGCAGACGTGGAGCCAAGAAAAAAAGAAGACATAAACAACATCAAGGACCCTCATGAAGAAAGGGATCCTGCCAGAACCACACCTCTCATTCAGACTCCTAGATTACCTCTCCTACGGCCTTGGCCTTGTCACTTAGTCCCTCTAAGCTCCAGTTTCCCCATCTGCAAAACGGGGGTAACAAGACATCCTTCACAAGGTTGCTGGGAGGTCTGAATGAGGTCATGACTATGAAAATGTCCTTCCTGCAGCTCGGGCTCAGTCAATGCCAGGTGAATGTGAAGCTAGTTAATATCGCTTTAACTTCCTCTACACCTAGAGTGACATGTCCCCACCTGGACAGCTGCACCTGGAGATCTAAAATACCAACTACCTTATCTGCCCAGGGTCACAGGGTATTATTAGCTGCTTCCTGTAACCTCTGGTATCAAATGGGTTCATTTCTTTTATCATCGTTTATTTGATGGTGCTTTGAACAAGCATTAACTAAACACCTACAATGTGCTAGGGGCAGAGATACCAAGGGGAAAAGATTACAACTGCATGGAAATCAAAGTATAGGACAAAAACAAGCATATAACCCATGATTAGCACTTAGTGTTATAAATCCTCCATCAGAGATATGTAATGGAGTTCAGGGAATGCGGGGTGACTGACGGCCTCCATGTGAAAGAGAGCCAAGAGATCAGGAAAGAAAGAGAGCTTTAATTTCCACCTAAAGGCTGACTGGAAATTCACCCAGAAGACAAAAAGAAAAGATGCTTTTTCAGACAGAAGGCAGAAAAGCAAAGGCATGAAGAAAGTGTCGTGATGCTTTTTAGGAAATACAAGTAGTGTGGCATAACTAATGCAGGTGCTAGGGAGGGAGTGGGGCAGGGGTTAAGCTCGAGGAGAGAGCACGCTTGGATTTTGGAAATAAGAAGGGTTTTAAGAACTGGAAGGAGGTGTCAGGTTTGGCTTTTAGAAAGAGATTACCCAAGCAGCCTGTTGGCTATTTAGTTTCTCTCTCTCCCTCTCTCTCTCCACATTCACACCCCCTCCACTGTGACTGTAGAAATGCAAGGGCCCCTCCCTGAGGAGATGGGGGTAAAAGGAATAGAATATTGGAGAAGGTGCTTGGGGAGATGAAGGAGAATAATGAAGAAAAGAAGGTGGTACAAACACAGATCATTTCTGGCAGGATCTGTGGGCACCAGAGATTTTTCAGGCCATAGGACTAATTCATGGTCACACTAGGATATCCAGAAATGCCCTTGCCCTGCAAGGATCTCAAAAATATGACATTCAGGTGTAGAGTGAAAGAGTCTTCCAAAAATAGGCTAGAATCAAGCTATGTTTCCAGCCTGTTCCTCCTTCTTTCTTTTAAAGATTAACTACCGTAAGGCTTGCCAGAAAAAAAAGAAAAAAAAAAAAAAGAGGGTGGGTCAGAGGAACAGACTCAAGAAGGTCTGGGCAGGCACTGCTGTTTACTCACCACGTCTGACAGAACCATATTGTTTCTGTGCCTCAAACATGCCGGTAATTTCCTCAGGGAGAAACACAGTATGAAGGGAGGGCAGTCTGTATTAAATTTAAAAACCTGAGTCCTGAACAATTGATCTTAATAAGCTGGATTTGGGGGTTATTTATTTATTTATTTATGAGAGAAAGAGAAAGAGAGAGAGAGAGAGAGAGAGAGAGAGAGAGAGAGAGAGAGAGAGAGAGGATCTTCAGCAGGCTCCACACTCAGCTTGGAGCCCAATGCGGGCTCAAACCCACAAAGCATGAGATCATGACCTGAGCCAAAATCAAGAGTCGAACACTCAACTGACTGAGCCACCCAGGTGCTCCTGGATTGGTGTTGTGTTTCTTTTATATATGCCATAAACTGTCACAACCCCTCTGATGACAGAATCTATTACTCTACTAGTACCGCAGATCACCATCACTTAAGGTGACTTTCAGAGCCTTTTTAGAGATAGGGATGATTAATAATGTGTCTCCTCAAGTACGTCCTCCTAAAAGCCACTCAACAGTAACCTTCTATTGGGGCTCCTTGGGTGGCTCAGTCGGTTAAGCGTCCGACCTAAGCTCAGGTCATGATCTCACAGTTTGTGAGTTTGAGCCCAGCATTGGGCTCTGTGCTAACAGCCTGGAGCTTGCTTCTGATTTTGTGTCTCCCTCTCTCTGCCCCTCCTCCACTCATGCTCTGTCTCTATCTCAAAAATAAATAAAACACTAAAAAAAATTTTTTTAAAAACAGTAACTTTCTATGAGCTTGGTTAATATTGGAGAATCTCTCTAATGCAAAAGACCTAGAACTAACACGAAAGAGGCCAGGGCAAAGTCACATTTTATTTATATATCTATCCCCAGGGGCAAGCACAGTGTCTGGCACAAAGTTGGCATGCAATAAAATTTTGTTGAAAGGCTAGACAAATAAAAAGAAAATGTATAGGTTATTTATTAATTTAATAATGCAATTTCCAAAGTTTTAGATTTTTAAAAATTGGCATAAAATTTATATATATACAGTAAAACCTTGCACTGTGAGTAACTTGTTCTGCGAGTGTTCTCCAAGAGAAGCAAACATTTCCAACAAATTTTAACTTGATAAGCGAGGGATATCTTGTAATACAAGTAGCATGTCATGCCGAATGTCACATGATCACAACCAAGCCAATGATTCCTCTCTCTTTCTCTCTCTTCAGGATTGTGGGTGATCATCTCCCATGCTCAGACGCTCAGTCTCAGGCCGCAGTGTTTGGCAGTAATCAGTGATTTTTCAGAACAACAGAAGGTGCCCACAACTGGCACTAGTGTACTTTTTGTCACTTCAAAGCACCTATGGAAAGTCCTTTGCTTTTCCATATGAGAGTAAGCTTAGGAATGCTTTGCTTCATTCTAGGTCAGGCTGCCTGCACATATAGACCCTTTCCTCTGCTTCCAGTTACATAAAATACAGTGCACGACAAGATTTTATTAATACTGTACTGTGGTCAACATCTGTGCGAGCATATACAATGGCCCCCATGAAGAAAAAGGTTGAAAGGAAAGACAGTAAGAAGGAGATGATTACAGTGGAGGTTAAGAAGGAAATCACTGAGAAGTATGAACAAGGTATGCAAGTGGCCAAAATTGCAAGATTTTATAATGTCTATGTGCATGTCTACATCTCATCTGCCGAGGAGGAGGAGAAAAAGGCAGAGGAATCCCTCACTTCAGATGAGATTAGGGAGATGTGTAAAATGTGGGAAACTGCAAAATTTTGTAGAAGAGCACCATCCAAATAAGGCTGTAGTAGTGTGAGTGATGAATCTGTTTAACAACAATGCAATGTCACATTTCCATGAAATCCTCAAAAGGAGGTAAAAGCAAGTGTCATTGGATAGGTTCCTTGTTAAATAGGTTAATTTGTTTATTTTTCTTTATATGTTGTATTTTCTGTATTATTTTGTATATTACAGTATTGTAATCATTTTATTTGAATATTTTTGGGCTATGGAATGAATCATCTGAGTTTCCATTATTTCTTACGGGGAAATTGGCCTTGATATACAAGTGCTTTGGATTGCAAGCATGTTTCCAAAATGAATTATGCTCACAAACCGGGGTTTTACTGTAATAAAATTCACCCCTTTAAAGTGTACGGTTTGAGGTATTTTGACAGATGTATACAGTCATGTAACCACGAGCACAATCAGCCCCCCAAAATTCCTCATGCCCCATTGCAGTCAAGTCCCCTCTCCATAGTACTGGTCCATTGATCTGTTCTCCATTGCCATGGTTTGCCTTTTCCAGAATGTCCTATTAATGGAATCACAGAGTATGTGGCCTTCAAGGCTAGCTTCTTTCCCTTGGCATAAAGATTTTGAGTTCTGCCCTGTTGTTGCTTGTATCAGTACTTTATTAATTTTCATTGCTGAGTAGTATTCTATTGTTTAGATGTAACCCACTCTCCCATCGACAGATGTTTGGATTGTTTCCAGCTTTCGGCTATTATAATTAAAGCTGCTAGGAATATTCACATATACATCTTTGTGTTTGGCATGTGTTTTATTTCTTCTGAGTAAACACCTACAAGTGGATTTGCCTGCTCATATGGTAAGTGTATGAATAACTTGGTAAGAAATTGAGAAAGTGTGTTCCAAAGCAGCTGTATCATTCCACATCCTTATCGGCAATGCATGAGAGTTCTGGTTGGTTCATATACTTGTCAACATTTGATACTGTTGATCTTTTTAACATTAGTCATACTCAAGATGAGATGTGTAGCTCACTGCAATTGTAATTTGCACTTGCCTTATGACTGATGTCGGGTATCTTTATGTGTGCTAACTTGGCTGCATGTAGCTTCTTTGGTAAACCAAATATCTTTTAATAAAAATTAAAAGCACTTTACTCATGTAGATTTCCCCAATACATTTTAGTTAATATCCAAAAAAACACCTTTTCGTTTTCCTCTGTTTTTCATGGAAAATTTCTAAGATGAATTAAATACTTCTTTGACTCCTTCGCATTCTTTTTTTTCAACGTTTTTTTTTTTTTTAATTTATTTTTGGGACAGAGAGAGACAGAGCATGAACAGGGGAGGGGCAGAGAGAGAGGGAGACACAGAATCGGAAACAGGCTCCAGGCTCCGAGCCATCAGCCCAGAGCCTGACGCGGGGCTCGAACTCACGGACCGTGAGATCGTGACCTGGCTGAAGTCGGACGCCTAACCGACTGCGCCACCCAGGCGCCCCTGACTCCTTCGCATTCTTAACCATTTTCTTACGGAGAAGACGGAGGTACAGTACCCATACCAGGTGACTATGTGCTTTTCTCTTAAAAATTAGGTTAGGGGCACCTGGGTGGTTTGGTTGGTTTTATATATGTATAATTTATTGCCAGATTGGTTCCCATACAACACCCAGTGCTCCTCCCAACAGGTGCCCTCCTCAATGCCCATCACCCACTTTCCCCTCTCCCCCACCCCCCATCAACCCTCAGTTTGTTCTTAGTATTTAAGAGTCTCTTATGGTTTGCCTCCTTCCCTCCTCCCTTGTCTTTTTTTTTCCCCCCTTCCCCTCCCCCCTGGTCTTCTGTTAAGTTTCTCAGGATTCACATATGAGTGAAAACATATGGTATCTGTCTTTCTCTGCCTGACTTATTTCACTTAGCATAATACCCTCCAGTTCCATCCACGTTGCTGCAAATAGCCAGATTTCATTCTTTCTCATTGCCAAGTAGTATTCCATTGTATATATAAACCATATTTTCTTTATCCATTCGTCAGTTGATGGACATTTAGGCTCTTTTCCATAATTTGGCTATTGTTGAAAGTGCAAGCATCCAACTCTTGATTTTGGCTGAGGTCATTATCTCTCGGCTCCGTTCATTATCTCACGAGTTCGTGGGATCAAGCTCTGCCTCAGGCTACAGGCTGGCAGCACAGAGCTTGCTTGGTATTCTCTCTTTCCCTCTCTCTCTGCCCCTCTCCAGCTCACACACACACACTCTCTCTCTCTCTCTCTCTCTCTCTCTCTCTCTCCTTTGCTCTCACAAAATAAACATTTAAAAATAAATAAGTAAAAATAAAAATTAGGTTTGCATTTCATTTTCACAGTCTTTCTCTCTCCTCTCTCAGGGATACTACTTCCTGCTGTCCATGTGCTTGCCTAAAATCACACACAGTAACCTGCTGTATCGTAAGCTACAAGCTTCTGTAATTACTTAAAAAAAGAAGCATATATGGCTCCGAGTACAAGCCTGAAGATCTCTCCAGGAATCAGGCCCATAGGCTTCTCTGAGGTACCTGATGACACACATTTTGTGGCTTATTTCCAGGTCAGGGCTCTGCTTGAGAGATAGGCAGTCAGTCGATAAATGTCCTGAATCAGGATCAGTGAAGAGAATCTCTTGATCACCATTCCCAGATATACAGAAAGTTTTGGAAGGACTCAAAGTTTTGGAGGACACAACTCCGATGCATCCTTGAAGGAACCAATTTTTCTATTCTACACCCATAAATGATACCAAATAAATATTATTATGTTTAAGGCCAGCAAAACAGGGCAAGAATACAGTTCATGCTCCAGGACAGTGTCTTAAAATAAGTTCCCAGCTTTTCGTTTTGTTCACCCCAACAGCATAGCTACCCCTGGCAGAGAGCCTCATGCTCTCTGAAACTCTCATAGGGATGGGGCGCCTGGGTATCTCAGTTGGATAACCTTCCCACTCTTGATCTCAGCTCAGGTCACAACCTCACGGTTTGTGAGTTCGAGCCCCACATCAGGCTCCACGCTTACAGTGTGGAACCTGCTTGGGATCATCTCTCTCCGCCCCTCCCCTGCTCATGCATCCTGTCTGTCTCAAAATAAATAAACTAAGGGAACCTGGGTGGCTCAGTTGGTTGAGCATCTGACTTTGGCTCAGGTGATGATCTTGCAGTATGTGTGTTCAAGCCTTGCATCAGGCTCTGTGCCGACAGCTCAGAGCCTGGAGCCAGCTTCGGATTCTGTGTCTCCCTCTCTCTCGGCCCCTCCCCTGCTCATACTCTGTCTCTGTCCCTCTCTCAAAAAATAAAAATTAAAAAAAATAACAATAAATAAATTTTTAAAAAACCCCACAAAACAAAAAACAAAAGCAAAAACACCTCTCATCAAGATGAGAAGCACAGATACCTCCTGCCTGAGAGAGCTCTGGACTCCAACACAATTCCACCCCTCCCAGCAACTGTGGCCTCTCTGCTGCTGGTTTCCTCGTCTATAAAATGACAATAAAGTACATATTGCCCACCTCAGAGCACCTTGTGCCAGTCAAACAGGGAAGAGAATGTGAGCACGCAGCTCAAAGGGTAGCCTGACTCAGGCCACCGCAGAAAGTCCTGAAGGAGAAAAACAACAACAAATACACAAATACCCGTTGAACAAGACTGAGCAAGGACAAGAGCCTCACAGTGAGATGGGGTGACACAGGTGCTGCCCAGGAAGGAGGAGAACAAAACTAGGTTTTGAGCAGGGAAGAAGCAAGAGACCCTGATAAGGAAGGGTGAGGAAGGGACATGAAGTCCATAGGCTGAATGTAGAAACAGCAATGTTTGTCTGTGTGTGCAGAGTTTAAACCCGGCATCCCGTGGGCACAGAGACAGCTACAGTGTGACACTTCAATCTTGAGTTTGGACTTGACAAGACTTCCAGTGAAACTTCAGCTCCCTTACTCTCACTTGGGTGTTCCTTGTCCATAATAACAGATGCCGATTCCATATATTTCCCATCCTTATTACATCTCCTGATGGAATTTTTCTCCAGGACTGCATTCCTCAAGAGTCAAAAGTAGAAGATCGTCTGTTCAGAGGAAGTGCCCGGCCATTCTATTACTTCTAGAAATATTTTTTCAAGATTTTCTATGCAAGCAACAGACCTTCAGAAGGCAAAAAGAATTCCTACACTCTTCCCAAAGTGAGCACTTCAAAATACCTCGGGATCAATGAGCTAAGGCCAAAACAAAATAGGACACTGACAGTGAACCCTAGCTCTGGGTCCTTTTCCCTCTAATATCATTCTAGCCTGAACAGAAGGGAGAAAGGCTGTTCCCACAAAAAGAGAACAACAAATCCATTTAGCAGCTTAATCTGCCCCTTCAACCATGTACCTCCAAGTCTCTAACAGGTCCTTTTATATGGACCCATTTTTTTTGTAATTATTATCTCAATGTGATTGAAGAAGGATATGGTCATTATGCGGCTTCCCCCTCCAAGTCTTTTATGTTCAATCAATCAACAATTAAATTTTAGATAATACTGCATATGCTAATCCTTCTGCTCTCCCTTGCCTGGTCTCTAAGCTGTGGGATGGCTTCATTTCAGTAAGAGTAGTAGGTGATGGGTATAGATGGATGTGCATAAAATTCCATCATAGTTCATCTTCTCTATGAAAAGAGTAACTTTTCTTCATTTTCTAAGGTCATCACAATGATATAAAAGAAAGCCAGATCTCACCAGAGAATGTGTAAAAGGTTAATAATATCCCCTCAGATATTATTAATTAATAATTGTTATTGTTGTTCTTATTAACTAACAATTATTTATTGCAAGGAAACGCACTTGGCTCTTTGTAAGAACTGCCTCATAACCCTAAAGCATGGTAAATCCTGTGGTTAGTTCAATTTACAGAGGAGGAAACTGAGGCTCAGAGATGTTAAGGAATCAGTTCAAGGTTTCAAGGGCTTTGAGAATGGAAGAGCTAATATTTGCTTTTTCATTGTTTTTTTTTAATTTTTTAAATTTATTTTGAGAGCGAGAGAGAGAGAGAGAGCAGGGGAGGGGCAGAGAGAGAGGGATAGAGAATACCAAGGAGGCTCTGCACTGACACGGGGCCTCAACTCACAAACCGTGAGATCATGACCTGAGCCTAAATCAGGAGTGGGATGCTTAACTGACTAAGCTACCCAGGTGCCTCTGGAACAGCTAATATTTGAACCTAGGACTGTCTGACTCCAGAGTCAAACTCATAATGACTATGTCATAGATACTAGTCTTATTTCTCCCATGCCTTTCCCACAATGGTCATCCTTCTTTTCTCCAAAATTATGCATTCCCTTGACAAAACTTTATTGAAAACCTACTAGAATACATGCTAGGCAGGAGGCTAGATGCTGTAACGCATTCCTGTCTCCATTTCAGTCACTGGCACTAAGTTAACTCCCATCTCCCATAACCCAGTATGAGTATCCAGGTACCAGCACTATACTCCCATTTGTAGGACGAGCCAGGTGCTAATTGTTTGGACCAATGTGACCTTAGACCAGAAAAGTGCACTTCCAGGTCTTTCCTCCATGACATGATGGTAAGTCACCGATGTGCTAGGAGTATGGCTCTCGCCTTGTGCATTCTGATAATCGATTCTGTCCCTTCCCTACACCTGAGTCTGTGTGGAACACACTCAATATTCTGGTTCCTCAAGAACCAGGGCTCTACCTTGCTTTTGTCAGTCCCCATCCAAGGAAGATTTTCCTTGCTAGAATGTAAGACCCTGGGGATACAGATGGGTATCTGCCTGTTCAGTGAGGTATCCCAAGCACCCAGCACAGTGCCTGGTATACAGTAGGCCCTGCCTGATAGCTGCTGGTAGAAGAGAGTAGGTCCTTCTGCTGAACACCAGGCTGACTGATGGCCACGTTGCTTCCTACAAGACTTCTTACCCCCTCTTTTCCTGTCTTAAGAGCATTTCAGCAGGCTTCTTGGGACACTCTACAAGTTCCTGAATCCCCTGATGTCAAGTGACTACCAGAATCCAGTCTGTTGCTATAATTTTCAGATTGTGTGCCTTGGCTGCCAGGCTAGGCCTTCGGGAGCACCTGCAAGGTGTGTTTGTTGGCATATACCAGGTCACGGGCTGATTTCCAGCCCCTCCCAGCTGCCCTTTTTGGCAATGTTAACTGGTCTTTGCCTAGTTTTATCTAGAAGTATTTTTTATATGACTATATACCAAAATCATGTAAAATTCATAGAAATTTATGTTCAAAGATGTGATAGCAAGAAATCGGAGTGAATAATAAACCTGTTTGATGAAGTATGGCACATACACACAATGGGCTTTAATCTGGCCATCAAAACATTATAAAGAATTCTGATGACATGAGAAAATGCTTATAACATTTAAAAACCTATAAGATGTTACATGTAGTATGATCCTAAATATAGGAAAACACATTTTTAAAAAAGACCAGCAATAATCATGGAATTATGAAAGATTCAGGATTTTCATTCACATTTTCTGCATATTTCTAAATTTCTACAAGTATATATTACTTTCATAATATGAAAAAAAAAAACTGTTAAGTTACATGTTGCAAACATGTCCCAAAGCCGGTATCACTGTGCCTTGACAGTATTGTACTCAAGTTTCTCAGCCATTACAATGCGAATTACTAGCTCATGGTTATCAAGAAACCTAATTAAACAAAACAAAATGAATACAATTCCAATTTTAATTTACTTCCTTTTTATTTCAAACCAGTGAATGGGTCTACAGCCTGGGGTAGAGTCTGCCCTTCCTCTGCTTGTGCTCACTCTCTCTCTCAAAAATACATAAACATTTAAAAAAATTTTAAAAAATAAGACTGCATCAGAATCACCTGAGGGTTTGGTAAACACAGGTTGCTGAGTTCCAGTCCCAGGGTTTCTGACTCAAGATGCCTAGGCTAGGACCAGGAAATATGCATACCTAACAAGTTCTCAGGTGATGCTAATTCTGCTGGTCCCAGAAACACAGTTTGAGAATCACTGATCTAAGTTAAACCCCAAAACAAACAATTCTAGAATCTCACTGGCTTACTGGAATTTTGTTTTCTTAATAAGAATAAATGTTCTTCACAAGTTAGTAGAAAGGTTTTGCTTGTTGCAGTCAACTCAAAAACCAAGTCTCTGGAGCATCCTGTAATACCAGAAAGTAAGAAAGTGTTCAAACAAACAAAATCTCCAGTGTCAAAGGGATGCAACAGATAACTGAAAGAGTTTCCAATGGCCAAAGTCAGGACAATTTGAGCAACAAGATAAATAATGTAGTACTAGAATATAATCCAAAGTATAAAATACAATATCCCTGTGTCCATACTGATATAAATTAGAGAAAAAGACAAATCTCTTATGCAGAAGAATTACAAATATTCTATACAGATACTCTGTCCTCAAGGAGGAGAAACTCTCCATTCCATACGTGTGGGCTGGGCATAGAGACATCCTTCCAAAAGGACAGTATGGAAAGGAAGTAAAGGTATAGCAGAAGAACCTGACAGATGCTACTTTAGCCACATGATCATGGTCAACATCAACAGGGACAAGTCATGTTGATAGTACCTACCCTTAATGATGTGATGAGAATGGCATTTTACCTCTGCAGTCTTCCTCCCCCAAACCCAGCCTAACCATGAGAAAAACATCAGGGTATCAAAGAGCATCCTACAAAACACCCAATCAGTACTCCCCAAAACTGTCAAGGTCATCAAAAACAGGGAAGTTTGAGACACTGTCAGAGCCAAGAGGAACCTAAGGAAACATGACAAGTAAATGCATTGTGGTGTCATGGATGGGATCCTGGAACAGAAAAGGACAGTAGGGGAAAACTAGTGAAAACCAAGGAAAGTATCAACTTCATTTAGCTTAAAAACAAAACAAAACACTGAGGCACGATGAGAAGCCACCATCTCTAGGGATGCTGGTCACCCTGACAAGGGAAAAGTGCATCAGTAATGAAAGGCTTTATTCCATCAATTTCATTGGCCACAACTAGTCATATGGCCCCACTCATCCAGAAGAGGACACTGTCAGAACCACCATATGCTAAGAGTAAAGGGAGCACACAACTACTAGATGAACGGTACCAATGACTCCCGCAGCACTTGCTTTTCATCCTTTTGAAACAGAAACTTGGGTCACTTATGCCTTATGCAGATTCTTTGGAGTCAACCTCTAGACTGATGGGTACCATAACTAAGCATCCTGCATGGTTTCCATAGAGAGATTATTTATACTGCATCTAATTTTCTCTTGCTCCTCCAAGTGTCTCCTAGGGTATGTATCGTAATCAGGGGTTCTAGTCTTCTTCTCCAGTGATTCTTTTGATTTGACTCCAGACCCAGCATACAATCATAACCAAGTGAGCTATTTAAGAGTTGTTTGGTGGTTTACTCAAAGGCAAATATGAGTTTCAATGCCTCACTCACTTGTTTCAGAAAAATGAAAAGGGCAGCCCCCTTTTCACATGAACCTGCTCAACCAATTTACAAACCAAGCCCTCAACACATCTGGTCTGAGCAGAAATCAATATTTCAAACTTATTGTGCTTTCCTCTTCCTCTCCCAGTACCCAACTCAGCTCTTAGTCTGTATGTCTTCCTAGAAACAGTTTTATTTATCCTCTCTTCCCCGTCCCCTAAAAAGCAAAAAACAACAACAAAAATTTAAACCAAACTTAATTCTCTTTTAATGCCTGGATCTTGACTCTGTTTGCATTTCTCTCTTTGTGACTAGAGCGAGACTTTAAATTTCATTTTGCTTTCAACATGTCTGGGAAGTTAAACACATGACTGTCAGTGTCAGTGGGCAGTTGTGGTAACCTCCTCCCAAAGGACATAGCTTAACCTTGAAATTGTCTACAAACTCCAAAAGTATCTATCTCTTTCAATAAACAAGTATTTTTTTTAATTTTTTTTAACGTTTATTTATTTTTGAGACAGAGAGAGACAGAGCATGAACGGGGGAGGGTCAGAGAGAGGGAGACACAGAATCTGAAACAGGCTCCAGGCTCTGAGCTGTCAGCACAGAGCCCGACGCGGGGCTTGAACTCACGGACTGCGAGATCATGACCTGAGCCGAAGTCGGCCGCTTAACCGACTGAGCCACCCAGGAGCCCCTAAACAAGTATTCTTTATATTCTTCATAGGCTATGAAACAGCCACAAAAAGGTCTTGATTCTCTATAACGGTTTTGTGGTGATAGTGGATGTAGGGGTGGGGGTGGGAGTGTGTGTATATGTGTTTTCATTTCATCCACTGAGGTGCTCAGCAGACAGATATTCATTTTTCCCTAATGCAGCGGTTTTTATAGCAGAGACATAATATGGCCAATCAGTACTGAAAACTGTACAAAATGCACCCAAGAAAGGAATGACTGATGGCCTCATGTCAGCAAAGTATTAATGATCAGCACTCCCTATGTATTCTGCACAGCTCAGAATTCTAGAAGTCAAAGCCTAAGTTTTCTGAATGTTGCCCAAAAAATATAATCACAAGAAGATGAGGTGGTTTAATCCACTAACTGTACTTTTCTTAAATTATCTTTCTATATCAACATTAAGAAATTCTCATTTTTCTTAACTGCTTAAAACTCTCTCCATTTAGTTACAACAAATTTGCTCCAATGGTTTAGGATTCTTAGCCTTGCCAAAATTATGGATCCTATTTTCTGGAGTAAGAGTATTTAACTCTCTATATTTACAACAAAGTTGCCATAAGGAACAAACCGATTTAGAAGCTGTTGAGATTAATAATTCATTCGTACACATATCATGTACTTTGGCCCAGGCTCTAACACCATCAACACTTTTCCTAAATTGGTGTCCCCAATCCCTTTATTAGAGATAATGAATTCATCGCATGGCTGGGCACAGATAGTGATTTCCATGGTCTCAACTGATATGAATCAATCCCCTTAGGGCTGGGAATATGTCTTAATTGTATACTTGTTCTTGAACAAAACTACTGCTTCCATTTGATTTCTTCCCCCCTTTACTTACCCAAATGATTTTCATTCTTACCTCACTCATCAACTTGTCAATTGGAGAACAGGAGCTATTTCCTTTCTTTGTTTGGGATTCTGGCCACAACCCAGGCACCATTTTCCAAGTAATTAATGAGCCCTGCAATGTCCTGGCTTGTGACCACCAGCCTCTTCCTTTGTTATATTACATCTTGCCAGGAGAAGGACTGAATGCAAGAGTAGGCTGCTGCTTAATGAAGAGCAAGCTGCTATTTTTAAGTGAAAATACCCTAAGGTCTTTTAGTTTTGCCACATGGCAAAAGTGTGTGCTTGCAATTAAATCTTAGGCTCATGAAGAAAGTCCCAGAAGCACAAGTATTTAAGAGTTATAGATTTCTAATAGACTGTCAAGAACTGAAACGGAGCACACAATCTGGTAGGGTGGGGACTCAACCTTGGCTCCTACCTGCCACACCAAAGCTGCTTTCTCTGCATCGGCAATGAGAAAACACCAGGATAGCCAATTTGGGGTGAAGGGCAAAAAGAGGTCAAAAGATGAAAGTGGACTTTTTTTTTCCCATCCTTATTCCTTAGAAGCAAGGGGATAAAATGTTGAGGATTTCTTCACCATGATCATTCATGCATTGAAAAGATATGCTTTTAGTGTCTTCTAGGCATCAAACATTAATTTATTTCCTAGGGGCAGAGGACTCATCAAACAGAATCCTTATCCTCAAGAAAGAGTTTAGTGGAAAGAGACTGAAAAGAAGAGCACACAATCTGGCAGGGTGGGAACTCAACCTCAGCAGTAAGGAGGGAAAAGGATGAGAGGTCTAGATGGTGGGTTGTTCCTATGAGGTGGTCAGGGAAGGTCTCTAATAAAACGACATTTGAGCAGAAACCAGAGAAAGTGAAGGGGCAAGCAATACGGGTATCTGGAGGAGAAGATTCCAGGTAGATGAAACAGCAAGTACAAAAGGCACTGCAATCAGCCACCTGTTTGCATGGTTGACCATTAACTACCCTAAAAGCTTAACAATATATTCAGAACTGAGTCACTATAGACAAAACTTCCTCTTTCAAGTCCCTAAACATTGATTTTACCATTTTTGAAAAAAAAAATCATTGAAAATGGATTCTGTAACACTCTGCCCTGTTAGAAATATGGCTCATAATGAAGTCTTTTCTGATGACTCCCATGTGTAAGTATCATCGTTTATTCATGTGCATATTAAGCACATAATCTATGTGCAACATTATACTTCTCCCTTACCTATCGAGCATCTACTCTTTACTAGGTACCATGTTAGTTATGGAGAATAGACTATGATAAGCAAAGCAGAAAGTTCCTGTCCCCATGGAGTTTCCAGTCTGATGAGGGAGTCAGGCATTAGCCAACTAATACACCACTATAAACTGAGCTTTATACCCTGAAGGAGTGTGCAGAGACTATGAGAGTTCAAAACAGGGCCTAGGACCTTCTGGAAGATGAGGAAAGGGTTTTGTGAGGAAATTACTTGAAGGAGTTCATAAGAGGAGAAGAGGATTCCAGGAAGCAGGAACGGTATGTGCCAAGGCCCTGAAATGTACAGGAACAAATTGGGTTTGCTGTATTAAAAGAAAGCAGTGTGTCTGGATTCCAGAGAGTGAGATGGAACAGCAATAAAACTGATTTTGGAGAAGGAGACTACAGTCACATCATGCTGGGCCTTGTAGGCTAAGTTCGGTCCTGATCAAATGGGAAACTATTTGAAATGTTTTGGGCCGGAGAAAGACACGATCAAATAAGCATTTTCGTATGACCTCACTGGCTGCACAATCAGAATACAGGGGCCTTGGGGATAGTATCAGGGGACAATCCACTGAGGTGCTCAGCAGACAGATATTCATTGCCTGCATAAGAAGAACGGTGGTAGAGACAGAAAACAGAAGAGGGAATTAAAAAGCATTAAGGAAGTAGAGTCAGCCAAACTTGGTCATGGATTTAAATTCAGGAGATTGAGATGTCATGGGTGACTCCTACTTGGCTTTTGGAACCATAATGATGCCCATCTTTCTTTCGTTCACCTGCTAGGAAAAAAAGAAGAAGAAAAATGACAAAATATCCTAGCTCAGGCACCAAACACACAGAGCACAGTATCTCTTTTCTCTTTAGCAGCCAGCCTGGTTCTATGTTAATACCTGAATCCCTGATGTTCAAGTCTCCAGTGCCCTTGGCTGCAAAGGGTCTGTCACAAAAAAAAATAAAATAAAATAAAATAAAAAATAAGGAGAAGCCAATACTCTATGTTAGACTGGAGACAAATGAACTCCTGATCCTCCTGATCCAAATGACTTCTCTGTTTCCACTTCATTATGGTGGCACTTGGCTGGTCACACCTACAAAGAAATCAGCAAACTGGGTGACTCATTAGGATTTTCTTTTCCAGAGAGCAAAGTACCTAAATAAAGAGTCTCACATTAAGCATACAATGCCAGGGAGTCATCTGAGCAGCAGCAGCAATTTGGGAGAACTTCAAGTGTGGCATTTAGGTTTGAGAGGGGAAGTTAGGAATCCGAGAACTGATCTCACAAACAAAAAGCTTTTATAATAGCCTGTCCTGGATAAGACAGTAATGAGAGGACAAAGAGAAAAGTCGTCCTCCTCTTAATGCCAAGGAAACCTAAGAATGTGACTTCTTAAAAAGGAGCAGGTGAAAAGAAGAATTTTAGTGTCATCAAGAGTGACTGTTCTTCCTCTTTGCTAGAAATAGCTGAGAGTCTAAATCACACAAGAGGCCCTAAGGAAGGAGGCGTTTATTATAAATGAGCCTGAAACTAAATCGTGCTGTATAGACTCTTCTAAGCTCTTCTGAGAATCCTAATGGGATCTTACTCACCTGAAGATCACCTGTTCACAGTCACAAAAGGTTAGGATAATATTTGTAGTTTGTCTTATATGTGAATCCATCATAAACCTCATCCCTTCCTGTGACCATAGATTATTTTGGGGGGAAGGGTCACCACCCTATGCCAAGTAGGGGCAGGAAACCACAGATTTTCTTTAAGTCTATCTTTCTGTAGGAATTAAGTTCAAATAATTTTAAATTGAAGCAACAATGAGTATTCCATAGTATAAAAGGCAAAATCCAACTGAACTTTTAAGATAAAACACAAGGTTTCAGGTACATGTCATTCTTGTGGGTTCCCCACCACCACCTTGAACCCCAGACCTCCTGATGGGGATGGGCAGGTACAAGCAGACCCTCCATTAGGCATGGGTGGCCACAGTACCTAGGGCCCCACAGTGCTTTTCACAGCTGTCAATGTCATGCTAATTTTGAAATACAAGAAAACAATGAACTCTTAGGTCAAAGAATATGTTTTAATATATAATATTAACGTAATTGCCTTTATACCAAAGTAGGTGTAAAATCTATTTTTCAAAAATTTTTATGGAGTCAGATGACCAGAAAAAAAAATGCCTAGGACCCACCCACAAGAGTCCTACGGTGGCCCTGGGTGGTTTGTTCCTCCTCAGGTAAGCCTCAGAATACAACTGACAATGGTACGTTTTAAAGTATAGTGGTCCAATATCATTGTGATTTGGTGGGACAGTGTCAAGCACTTTTAATTTGAAAAGTATGCACTATATTATTTATTTGTTTGTTTGTTTGTTTGTTTGTTTGTTTGTTTGTAAGTAGGCTCCACGCCCAATGTGAGGTTTGATTGAACTCATGACCCTGAGATCAAGAGTCCCATGCTCTAGCAACTGAGCCAGCCAGGCACCCAGTATGTACTATATTTGAAAGTGTGGTTAAAATGATGGGTTTCCTACTAATAGTAGCAATAAAGTTTCCTTTTTGGAAAATTAGAAATTTTGAATATTAGTCTGATTACTTAATTCCATTTTAAATCATATATCATGTTTTTCAGAACTAGTGGGTGAAACTGTTAAGACAACATGAAATATTTATTGGTTGGGACAAAGCATCTCTCACTAGCACATGAAATGGTCCTACATAGTTCTTACATTATACAGAGGGAAGCAGATCATTCATAAAGATTCCCCCCAAGAATGAGATGGTCACAAAAAAATGAGGTCAGCAAGTCCCGTCTTATCAGCTGGGATAATTTTACGAGGGTCAGACAGCCCTGGAGCATAAACAAGTCACTCTGGGGTCTGGAGGAAGCTGACTCCTGATTCCCGAGAGGCAGCATCACACAATTAGATTGTTTACCCTTGCTTAACACAAATTTGACACATTTTCTAAAAACGACCTGCTGGGGTCCTGTCAAAACGGATGATGGAAAGTCAGAATAATTTTCTGGCCCAGAATGTCTAGCATTCCAATAATCCATTCCATTTCAGTCATGTTTTGAATATAGAGAAGGATATTTTCCTCAAGTAATATTTGAAATCAATCTATTCTTGCATGCTTTAGCTCCCTCAGAGCATAGATTCACTGTTGAATCAAAAGAAACCAGTGGAATCCAGGACCTTCTAAAAGTAGTATCCTAAGGCTTCTTTTTTTCTTGTATGTCTTGGAGTTGTTAACTCAGACAGAAGGAACTTATCTACTCCCAGAGCAACAAGGTCTTACATTATTATTATTTTTTTAATGGCCAATGAAATCTGCCCCAGGGAGCTGAAAGAAAGCTGCCCAAAGAAAAATATTCTGTATATCTTTCATGAGCATTCAGACTACAAAATAAATAAGATAGAGCATATAACATCATTACAAACATGCTGAAAAGGGTAAACAAGGTTCTCTATGGCTTATTCACCGCTGCCAATATTACCTATACCATCATCCTCACCTACTATTTACGTAAAATATTGTCACTGGTAATAATAGAATCAGGATTTGAACTGAGGTCTGCTTAGGCCTAAATTCATGCTCTTACCCCCTGTATTAGAATGGTGCCTGGAACAAAGCTGGTAGTCAATATACATTTTTGAGTTGGAATCTAGATTAAGAAGTGGACTGTCTGATCCAGGATTCTGAAGTATTTTCTGGAGCTACTTTGCAGCTAATCTCAACTCCCAGCATGAAAGAGCTCTTTAAAACATCTGATAGGATTCAAGGACTACACCTGATAATGCCCTGTCCCAAATATTCTTTCAGGTTAATTTTACTCCTTATTGAAATTCAATTAGGATGAGAAAAAATTAAGTATTACAGTTAAATAACCAAAATAAGTAAAAGATTTCCATACAAAAAGTTTAAAGTTCTGTTGCTTTGCTTTAAAGAAAGGAATGTCCAAAGAATCTCAATCATTTAACTGGACTCCAGGTCATAGAGTATACTGCAAATATCCAACACTATCTAACTCGTGTGTGTGGGTTTGCGTACTCATTTCATTCTTGAAATTCCTCTAAATGCATTTCATGCATTGTCTCACTTAATCCTTGTGAGGTAGGTACTATTATTATTCCTATTTTTTAGAAGAGGACACAATGGACAGAGGTTAAGCAATTAACCCCATGTCAAACAGCCAACAAGCGGCAGAGCCAAGATTCTGGACCCAAAGGATCTCATGCCAAAGCCTCTGCTCTAAAACACTTTGCTCTGTTGCTTCCTATAATAATAACTACCACTTACTGGACACTTCAATGTGTCCCATATATCCTTTATACGCATTATCTCATTAACTATTTGCAGCCACCATAGGCAGAATATTTGTATGTACAAGTGTGTATATGATGCATGCAGATAGAGAAGTAGGTTTGTGTGAATAACCCCACTTTCTAACCCATCACTATAAATCATTGGATCTATCTTTTAACCCTTGAAAGAAAGTCTTTTTAGATACTCTATGATTAATCACATGAAGAACTCCTACAAAAACTGCATTGTGTATCATCTTTCTCAAATTTCCATTAGGTGTTTTAAGTGAATCTTCATTTCAACATTTCAAGTTGAACAGAATTCATTTATTCTCACATTCTTGCTCTTTTTTTCTTTTCATTTTAATATGAAATATAACAGCACCACAGGAAGTTCTGTAATATTGGTAAGGAAAGAGTTTTAAGACTGTCAGAGTTTCAGGGCTATCATTCAACGTATAAAAGTTCAGAGGAAAGTCTCCAATGCATTGTAGCAGCCAAATGTCTCAAATCTGTATGTACTTTCCACTAAGTATTATAAGACTCCATCATGTATCCTGTTTATTGCCATTGCTAAGAAGATTTGCTTTCTCCTCTTCACTTACTCAAGTATGTGGTTTATCTCTCTGGGGTCTGACAAGCCAGCCAGCACTGGGCATCAAGGCCTTACCCTCATCTTCTCACTTCCCAGAAGAACAGTTCAACACAGAAGTTAAATGCCCCGTTCAGGCACCCAGCCCACCCCAAATCTGGACTTAACGCCTTCTCTTTAATTAGGAAGGGTGTTTCACATAATCAAGTGATCTCTAGTCCTCAGGGCCTAACTAAGCGCATGCTTCCCCAATTTAAATATGCATATGAATAATCACCTGTACGATCTTGTTAAAAAGCAGGTTCTGGGAGGGCCTGAGATTCTGCATTTCTAGCCATCTCCCAGGTGGTGACAACCACACTACTGGACAGCAGATCACACTTGGGACACTAAAGGTCTAGTTCACAGGCAAATGCAAAAAGTAAAAAGTAAATGTCTGTGTTTCAGTTTTTGAGAGGTTCATCTTGGGTTCAAATCCAGAGTGATCTATAGAATTTTCCATTATCTTCATGTGGCATGAAAATTCCAGATAATCCTTAGAAATATCTATTCACTTTTCTAGTCTTTGGACTCCACAAGGTTATCTCATTCTAGGTAGGAAGGGAGACCATTATCCCATACATAAAGTTCACCTAGCCATGTGTCCTCTTATGTCCATTTATCCAACAGTAAGCAACTAATGACTTCAAAATGATGAATCTGTGACACAGATGTGTTCAATACTCAGTGAACTTCTCTAACTCAGACTACTTTGGATGCAAGGGTTGGTACCACTATGTAAATAAGGAACTATTTTACTGTACAGCTTAATGAAGCAAGTACAGGCAGTACAAATTCCTCGGAGAAAATGCTTGAACACTGAAGAGCAACTTGTGATTAGCATATCAATAGGAATAAATAAAGAGTTTTAAGATACCTGAGGGTACTTAAGGACAGAGGTTTTTCAACAAACTTCTTAAACTTCTGTTTATACTCCTAAACTACGTGGTAAATTCTTTCTTCTTAGACACTTTAAAAGATCAGATTCAACCCAGGTCTCCTGTCTGAAAATGAATAAGGTTTTAATGCTCAGAAATGCAGAAGTAGTGTCAAGGTTACTTGATTGACCCAAGTCAAAGAACCTTCTAGAATAGCAACATATTTTGGCTGAGTTTCTACCTATCCTCTTAAGTGCGATATTTTAAAGAACATATATTTCACATATTGGCGGAATTACTAGGTCACCTGCAAGAAGCAAGATAACTCTTGAACCTTTTTTAACTGGTCAGAGAGGAGCAATAAAGCATGTAGACAGTACTGAAGGATGGCTTGTCAGTGTGGCTCCTCCGCTTTAAAAGGGATCCTAAGAACTAGAGGCTGTAGTTCTCAATTAAACCAGAAATATCTAAATTAAACAGTTAATTAGATCACTGAACTCTTGAGTTGAGCAGTCGGCCCCACCATGCTTTCATTCTTCCAATGAATTATATCTACTTAAATCTTTGATGTCAAAAGGTTGCAGATGGCTCACTGCCAGATTGCACCATTACTGTCAGTGTGACCAAGGGCATGTCAAACTTTCTAAGGTTCAGATTCTTCATCTGTGGAGGAGGGATACTAAGTAGTAAGTATCTATCTTCCTTATGACATTGTGGAATGGAGCCTTTCATATAATGGGCATAAGTACTATATATACCCACTCTACTTATATGCTTGCATACTAGTATGCTTCTACTGTTAAAAGAATGGGGTTTAGTCCATGAACTTTAAAAAGACACATGAACCACAAGAACAGTCAAGAACTATCACCAAAAGTCCCTATTAAATCTATGAAACTCCTGAGCCCAGAGAGGACCCGGGGTAAAAAATACAAAGAGATTCTTCCTTAGCGAACTGCCAAAAGGGTTCTGAATGCCACTTAACTTCTAAGGTTCAAGTCCAGAGAGATAGTAGCATGTAACCTCAATGTGACTTTCCACAGCACACAAGCCCACAGGGCCGTGTTTTGACTTAAGTCAGTTCTGAGACTTGAGTGTTTCATTGGGATATCCAGTCCTTCATCTGAGCAATATTGACATTTGTTATTTCTTATAACTTTTATTCTAGAGGATTTTTGTAAATAACCTCCATCCTCCAAATCCTCCAAAAAGTAGACATTAATATAAAGTACCAGTATTCTAACAAGGAGTCTCTTCAACACCAAAATGCAGATGACCGAATGCTGGGGTGTGAGGTAAGTGGTAAGTGGGGTATGACAGGAAACCTACTTACTTTTAGATATTAACAAACATATGGATTTGAACAAGAACTAACACTACGATGCATAGTATTCAAGTCAAATTTCAAAGAGCACACTTAACCACAGTATTACTCATCAACTTAACCAGAAATTCATAAATCTCCTGTGCTTCTGGATGGAAAAACAATATTAAAAAAAAAAGCTTTTTGTTTTGGAGATTGCTATTTTGCTTTGGGTTTTTTTGTTTGTTTGTTTCTATTTTGTGTTTTCCTCCATCCCTTATCAACACTGATTTCTTGACCACATCTTAAATTTATAGCATATTTACTCAGATGACTAACTGTAGGCTTTAGTCTTGTTCAAGCAAGTCTTGTCTTAAGCAACATGCTAAAATCACCAGAAGGGTTAGCTGAGGGAAATCAGGATCTGCTTAATTTGAAACTCCTTTTAAGAGAATCTACAATTGAGGCACCTGGCTGGCTCAGCCACAAGAGCGTGTGACTCTGGATCTGGGGGTCATGAGTTTGAGTCCCACATTGAGTGTAGAGAGTACTTAAAAACAAACAAACAAACAAACAAACCTTAAGAAAAGAGAGAGAATCTACAATCAACTCTGCCTCCATCCAAAGAAAAGGACACAGTGCCCTGTGTTTTCACTAGCCTTCACCGTTTTGACACATAGTAAGAGAATGAGTGAGATCGACATGGGCAAAACTTGCCACTGAATCATCTGATAATAGTTTTTAGAGGCACTGCTAGTGTTCTTCGGTTATGGGTACTACATACCTATAACCTGAAGGGGAAAAAAAGGCTGAATAGTGTGGCCCTTAGTGGTGCTACAAATGAAGAATCTTTACACAAGTATTCCCAACTGGCTTTCATGATAAATTACACAATAAATCGTTTGCATCCTCATACTGTAGCCAGGTCACTCTCAACTACATTACCCAGAAGTTCTTACCTATCATCCTCTGTTTCATTGTCCCTCCCAGCCCCCCAAATCCTCACACATAAACCTAGATCCCCGAGAGGGGCAAATATAAAAGCAAAGAAGAGTAAGCAATTTGCTACAGTGCCATGCCGGGTTACGGGTACCTGGTTTTCCCTCTGCTCTGGATAGAGAAAAGTACGGATTATGCACCTGGCAAATATTTGCATGGTCTCCAGAGCAGTTACATTCATCCATTTGCTCACAAAAGTACATAACTACAGCTGAAAGAAAAAATCAATTCAATTCAACAAACATTTAACAAGCTCTAGTCTGATTGCTGAGCCTTTGGGAAAAAAAATCATGCACCTGGCTATTGAAGCCGATTTTTGAAGAAGTCTAGAAATATGCTATTCTCTCCCCTCTCCCACCAAAAGCAAATCATGAGAAAAAAAGCAACCAATTCCCTCAAATGATCAGCACAGCCCCATTTCATATTGTAAAATGTAACTAGTGCAAAGCATGCCAGTTCCTTTCTGTAGAAGGAAAATAATTCCCTTCTTATCTTTCTGGGGAAACAGCAATTTGGTTTGTTGTATAAAGAACAGTGTCTCCACTTGCTAAGAAATCAGTGATTAATTACCTAGTCATCAATCACCTGTCAGTATTTTGGATCTAAAGATTAGAATAACTACATATTGAAATAAGTCATGGCATCATTGCTTTATATTCTGAATTCAGACTTATCAGGGATCTACATAAAATGAATTCTAACATGCAATACAAGGGCGGGGCAAAACCAATCCCTGCCAAACATTTAAAGAGATTTAGGCTACTCGACCACGAGCCAGGCTCTATCACCTACTTGGTGACATCAGGAAAGTCATGTATAAACTCTGAGACCTCAAGGGCTCTGTCTGTAAAACAGGGATAACCATACCTCTTTTATCTCATTTGTGGGCATCATAAAGGTCACGTGAAATAATGTGAAGGAGGGTTTTCCGAAAATGGTTAAATTCATCAGTACTGATGCTTAACTCCACAGTCCCGAAGACATGGCAGAAGGAAAAGCTAAGAAAATCCATCTCTGTTCCCCAAAGTGCAAAACAGGGTCTTTACAAGTTCAAATGAGCTGTGGCCCCTTTTGTTTTCCCACAGGGATGGTTAGAGAATCGTGTCCATGACACTAGTTTTAGAAAGAAGGGAAAACACTTTTTCCTTATCCTATTTTTTTCTGTTACATGATGCAGTAGATGGATACTTTTTATTTAGCTTGTCAGTATTTAAGCTGCTGTTGGCTATTAAATATTATATTTAGTGTCAGTCTCCGGGATGAAACAGTTGACATTAAGCAAAAATGACACATATTCCACTAAGATAGGGCGTTCCAAAACTCAGCAAAACATAGGAGTAATATGATCTTTTTCTTTTTTAAATCATCTACTCTATATTGGCACTAGAGACAAAACAAGGTAATGTTCCGGACCTCAAGGAACTCAGAGTTTAGAGTGGAAACAGCCAGAACATTACAAAACTGTGAGATCACTCTAGCGAGAAGATGTCAGTAGGTAGGTGTCACAAGGTACAGAGGAGGGGGCTGCTGTCTGAGCCAGGTGTTCAGGAGGGAGGGTAGCTGGCATGAATAAATAGAAAGCGCCTGCTGTGTGCATGAGTGCAGCAATGAGATAGTACTGAAGCACACTGTGAGTCAGGCTAGAGGGAGAGACAGAGATCCCATCATGAGGGACCTGGGAATGGAGGGTGTAGAACCTAAGAGTGGGGAACGCTCTGTGGATTGATGCAAGCAAGGGAGTATCAGGTGAGCGGTGCATTGATGAAGGAACAGCAGCACGAAGGAGACCCTGACATTCCTCCACCCAGAACATTCCACTGTGAGCGAAATACTACATCTAAAAGAAATTTCCTGCTAAAAAAGGAAAGAGTTGATACGCTTAAAGGTAAAAGGGAACCTAACTTGTAAAACTGTAATAAATGTAACCACAGCCTAGAACATGTTAATAGAGAAAACATCAGCCACACTCTTTTAGGATTTGTACAATATGCTTGTACATTTTTTATTGACCTCGACTTCCACTTCCACCTCAACCTAAAAAGGATCATTTTATGTACATATAAATGGGGTAGAAAAATCAAGGACTCAGTTTCGGCTTCCTAGAACAAGATGTACCCCTTCAGGTGCTGGGTACTCAGTCAACTGGAGGGTCAAGTGGGTTGTCGGTGAGTCATCCTGAGGAAAGCCAACACACAGACAGGCAGATGTGCAGGACCATTCCAGGCTCACTGGGAAGCCTGAGTTGCAAGACACTATCCAGGAAACGATTACCTCTACAATTAAGTTAACTGGGAATATTTTAAAAAGAAAAGACCAGGGGGACACCTGGGTTGCTCAGTCGATGAAGCGCCCGACACTTGATTTCAGCTCAGGTCATGATCATGATCTCATGGTTCATGGGATTGAGCCCTGCATCATCAGGCTGCATGCTGACAGTGCAGGTCCTGCTTGGGATTCTTCTCTTCCTCTCTCTCTGCCCCTCCCCCATGCAGGTTTTCTCTCTCTCTCTCTCTCTCTTTCTCTCTGTCTCTCTCTGTCTCAAATAAACATGAAAGAAAGAAAGAAAGAAAGAAAGAAAGAAAGAAAGAAAGAAAGAAAGAAAGAAAGAAAGAAAGAAAGAAAGAAGGAAAGAAAGAGAAAAAGAGAAAGAGAGAGAAAAGAAAGAGAAAAAAGAAAGAGAAACAAAGAAAGGGAAAAAGAGAAAGAGAGAGAAAGAAAAAGATAGAAAGAAAGAAAAAGAAAGAAAAGAACAGAGAAAGAGAAAAAGAAAGAGAAAGAGAGAGAGTAAGAGAGAAAGAAAGAATGAAAGCAAGCAAGCAAGCAAGGCAGGCAGGCCAGGGACTGGGGGGAAGAAGGGAAATAGGGAATGAAGAGTTATTGTTTAATGGGTACTGAGTTTCCGTATGGGACAGTAAAAAGTTCTGGATTTGGATGGTGGTGATGATTGCACAACTATGTGAATGTACTTAATGCTCCTTAACAGTATGTTGCAGTATGTATACTTCGCCACAATAAATAAGAGAGAAAGAGAAGCAAAACTAAAAAGTAGTAAGATTTCGAGTAAATTCAGCGAGGAGCCTCATACTGTCTTCCTGAATGTGATGCACAGACCAAAGCACAGTTTATCAAGAAATGCTTTAAAGATAAAGCATTCTGAGTGCCTACTGTGTGTCAGGTGCCGGGAACATGCTAGTGGTCTGCCAGAGACTGTATGTTCCAGGGGACTCTATCATGGAATTAGGGCAGGTTTTCTAAAACAATAGAACACTTTCCCCCTAAAGGAGACAGATCTCTTCACATAATCTGGTTCATAACTTTTCCATGCAGCCTAGTAAGATGGTATTATCATCACCATGATTATGATGGTCGCTATTTGGTATTTATTAAGAGTTCTCAGTGAGCCAGCTGCTAGTCTTTTCTCCTTTGTTGTAGATGGGAACAAAAAAAGACAAGTTCTGTGCATTGCTTTGGAAAGTAAGCAACAGGACCCAAATCAGAAGCAATGCCCAAGGCCACAGCACTTGGCAGGAGATGTTGTACTCAGCCTGATTTGGAGGCCCTGGCAATGCTTTGTTCCCCCATTCCAAATCCTCACCGCCAAGCAGCACTCCAACTTAGAAAAGAGTATGTATTTGCTTGTCAAACAGCAGATATTTTTTTTTGCACTCGCAAAACGTCCAGTAGATTTCATAAAATTACTGAGGTTAAAATTACTGAGGTTAAACCACAGAGATAAGAAATTCAATCTCTGGTTTAATTAATTGGTTAGTAATAATTGGTTATTTTTTTTTTTTTAAGTCTCAAATGTTTCCCATGTAAAAAGCAGTTAAAACTGTGCATGGCTCTAAATTCTGTGCCTGTAATCCTGGCAGAGTTTTATTTTACAGGTTGCAAAAAACCCCCAAATAATGGTAATTACATAGTAAGTATTGACTGTTTAATTACATGAGACTGCCTTATAATCACCAAGTCATTAAGGGTGTTATGAGATCTAAAAACTACAAGCCACCAGAATGCTGTGCATCAAGTTATTTGGCAATTCACTGATATGAGGTAGAATGGAAGTATTTTGAACTAAAGCAATCTCAACACTTCAAATGAAAGGTGGGTACACATGTGCCAAGCCAGCAGAAGATGCTTATTAATAAAGGCTGATGCTGAATAAGTGAATAAATGAGGTGAACGGAGCCCCATGATAGAGGTAAGAGTGGTAGAGACTCCTTCTCAGAGGCAAAGACACCAAGAAGAGCCCCTATATCACCTTAGTCCAGTGGCTCTCAATTCTGGCTGCACACTAGAAGCATCTGGAAAGTTCTGGAAATCACTTCTACCCAACCATACACCAAACCAACTAAAACCAAGTCTTTAGAGAAGGACCCAGATATGTATAGGTTTTCAAAGCTATCCAGATGATTTCTATAAACAGCGAGGGCTGCAAACCACTAGTAGCAACAAGAAATCCCACGTCATCCCCTGCAGCAAGTTTTGGTAGCAACTATGGAGGTCTTGCCACCTAGCAGAGAAAGAGACCCTTCCACATGGCATGTGGCATACAGGCACTCACATAGGTCTTCCCTCTGTGCTCACATAGCAACCATCGAATTCATTACACCCGACAGATCCTAGCATGAGGTAGCATGGTCTTGAGCCAAGTTAGACACAAACAACATGGAGATCTATGAGGATGAAGAGTGCATCAGCCAACACATTTCAAGCGTGAATGATTCACTCTCACCCACCTCCTAAAGTTCTAGAGTGGTACAACCAACTCTTATTTCCTCTAATAATCCACCTTCTCTTTACAAATCACTGAGAGGTTGAGTTTTATTTTTTTTTAAACACTAAAAATCAACTATAATATCTAAATGGTAATTATGTCATTAAACGCCATGTAAGAAGTATTGCAAACTGGATTTAACATAAATAATGCAATTCTTTATTGCACACACAAGGCTATGTGTGTTTCTGACTTCACCTTCTATGAATGCTTCTTTCAGATCGTAAAACTTATAAAAATAAGACCATGGAAAGAACTGGTAAGCTAGGCTCCACTGGCACATGTGTTTGGGAAGAAGAAAAGGTTGCTGAGTGCCTACTGTGTGTCAGGTGCTGTGCTGAGGTCTTCCATACACATTACACTTTGGGCTTCCCAACAGCCCTACACTGTGCTGTTACTAACAGATGAAGAAATCCAGATTTGGAGAGTGAGTTGGCTATCTTTACACAACCAGAACGAGGAAGAGCCTGACTGTGAATTCAGCTCAGTCCTGTTCCAAAATCCTTTTTATTTTCCATTTACAAAAATGCTAAATTGCACCCCAAGATGTGCAAATGCCAAGGCCTCAAAGCTTCTTCCATATCTCCCTTCCACAATCCATTCAGGTCTCTACTCTGCCTGGGCAGCATTAATTGCTCCATATTCTATACTCCCACTGTCTCTGCCCACCAATTTTAAGAGTTTTGCTATTTTGTCTCATCCTTAAAGAAATGGTTCTCAACTGGGGACGGTTTTACTCCCTAAGAAATATTTGGCAATGTTTGGAGAAATTTTTGATTGTCATGACTTTGAAGTGTCATTAATATCTCATGGGTAGAGGCCAAGGATTCTACACGTTCTAAACATTCTACAATGCACAGGAGAGCCCTCCACAACAAAGAGCTATCCGTCCCAAAATGTCAATAGTTCCAAGATTGAGAAACCCTGCCTTGAGTGATAATGTGGTTTAACAAATGTGCTTTAGTGTCTTCCCCTACAAAATCATGAGGAGTAACAAAGACAATATATATGAAAGCTTTTAGCACATGGTAAGCACCCAGAATCCTGATTAGATAATCTGACTGCACACTTTCGTAGAGCAGGAACCACCTCAGTTGGCTCTACATTCTTCCCACACAAAGCTCAGGGTTTTTTCTTTTTTTTTAAGTTGGCACTCAACAAATGTTGAAATAATGCACTCTTTGTATTGGAAATTCTTGATTAAAAAAACAAATGCCACTATTATCTAAGAAATACAACGTTCTCCCCGTATTCATTCCTTACTAAACAACAAATGAATAGTATAATTTCATGATTCACTAGAACAGACTATGAAAAGCTACATTACATCCTGAGTATATCATAGAATCATCTCTATATAGAGATGATTGATAAGCTCACTATTAAAATGCCTTGTCTTACTTTAGCAGAAGGTTAATTAAGAGATCACAATACACAGACTTGAGGAAATCTCATGCAAGAGGCTCAGATTCTTCTACCTACACCAGGTCAGTTTGACCATATCGATTCTCAGGTCTTGAGTTGAATTATTCAGGACAACCTTAAACTGTAATCACAACATGTCAAATAAAAACACCAAACGTTTAATATCTCGATGAGTACATCAAACCCGGTTGGCATCATATCTCGGGTCAAGATCTTTATGTTTTTTACTTTTCTCAGTTGATATAAGCTGGAGTCAGCACAGAAACCCTAAAATCCTAATGTAAATGATTACAAAAAGCATTAGGATTAGCATTCACTCAGTTGCTACAACAGGATAATCTACTTTCATTTTTGCAGTTTCCGGAGGCATGGCACCATGGCCCTAACCATCAGAATAAACCCGTATGCTTATTAAAGGTGCAGATTCTGCACCCCACCCCAGACCAACTGAATCAAAATTTCAAAAATGGATCCTATAAATCTACATTTTTAATAATTTCCCAAATATTTGTTTTGCACACTAAAGTCTGAGAACCTCTGTCAGGAGGCTGAACCCCAGAAAATGCATTTGCCTCACTTTGTGAATTTCCAGCATGGGTCTGGCTTCTACAGACTATGAACAATTCATTTAACATAAACTCCACATCCACTTCCGACCATAAAAATAAGTAGGGCATTTTGTTGATTACTTTTGGGCAAATAGGCACTTCTGAAGTAAGTAGACTAATATTTTATGGCAAACACTGAAAAAAAACCTGGAAATGAATATAAAAAGAATTCTCAAGGAAAACAAAGCTCAATTCTGAGCCCCACAATGGTCAACGTCTGCTATGCGCCAGACTGAGGAGACACTGATGGCTAGAGAGACTAGGTCCCTATCCTTATTTTTCCTTTATTTATGCATTTAAATAGTTTAATATACACTCAAACAAAAAAGGAAGATGATTTCAGAGTGGCAATGCCACGAATGCAATAAAACAATTTCATGCGACAGAGAAAGTCTGTGGGGGAAGGAGGCAGAGGTAGTGGCTGTCTGTAGTAGACACAAGGATGAAAAATGGCGTCCCTGAGGAGGTGACATTTGAACTGAGACCTGAAGGAGAAGGCGCCAGTCATGAGAGGGTTGGGGGAAAGTGTTCCCGACAGAGGAAACTGTGCTGTGAAGACCCTGAGCTGCGAACAAGGTGCTCATGAAATTATTATAGGAATTAAATCAGAAATCAGATCGCATATACAAGATGTTCTGCAAAATAGAACGCTATTTAGAAGTATAAAGTATTATTTTCAGTAATATATTAGAACAGTTCTGGAGAGAAGCTGCAATAATGAAAGGCCTCAGATCTGTGTGATGTAAAGAATTAATCAAGCAACTTGAGGCTATATTGCCTAAAGAACAATAGACACAAGTATGTGTTTGAGTGAAGAAAGGAGAAGTCTTCTTTGAATATTTGAAGAACTATGTTCTTGTGGAAGATGATTCATTTTTTTAAATAGCTCTGAGGGTATGGAACAACTTGAAATGGTAAACATTTTAGAAAGGTAGAATCTTGGCTCATAATGACAATGAACACTCAAAGAGAGTTGTAGGAAAATGGACTGACTGGAAGGTAATGAGTTCCATATGACCAGAAGTAATCAAGGTCGGGCTGAATAGACATTTGGCAGAGGAATGATTGGACTAGATTACCTAAGAGGACCTCCGCAATTCTTTGAAAACACACATACATTCACTTGAGGTGCTCTCTCTCTCACACTCCCTGTCACCTCCAAGATGGCCTCTTCAGTTCATGCTTTACAACTTTGGGAGGTTTTGAGAAAAATTTGAGAGATACTGAGGATTCTACCATATTCACAATTCACCCTGTCATTCTGCAATAAATTATGTCTCCATGTCCATAATAACCAATATATATTTCAAAATGGCAAATTAAGAAACCGGATAGACCAACATTCATTTTTGAAATTTGTGGCTAAGATTTAGTGGTGTTTCAGCAGTACACATTAAACAATTTATCTCAACATATTAAAATATTAAAATATACTTTATTGTAACAAAAACATTATCTGGATTCCATTAGCTCCCAATAGGTGGCATGCCAATAAATAGCCAAAATCTTTAGCACACAGGTATGTGGCTTTTTGTTGGTTTGGTTTTTAATGGGAACCATAGGCCCGGGAAGATGATTTCTACAATAAAAGTCCTGACAGAGAATCACTACTCTATTATTTCTGTATTAAATCCAATAAATAAAGTAAAAAACATAGTGACTTGTCACTTGACCACCTGGGACCAAAATGCTAAAAGGTAAGCCTTCTAAGGACAGAGAGACCAAGCCAGACTTGGGAGTGAGACTAGAAATAACTTTGAAAATCTGAACATTACTAAATGACCTTTATATTTCCACACCCAAATGCATGTGGTTCATATTCAGATAGATTGCAGAAAATATTCTCTTAATATCTACATTTGTGTGCACATTTGTGTTTATTGTATTAAGTACATTTCTTAAAAACTACTTGTAAATAAAATTCTATCATGTCTCTCTTAGGACAACTTACAAAAATGAATCTTTCCATAAAATAAAGACAATGTCTATGTAATTGTTCATAAAATTAGACTTCATTTTGTAAAATCCAGGAACACCAAAAGCTGAAATCAGCAAGTTGAAATCAAAGGTTTAATACTTAATACAAAGAAAGAGTTTATCATAGAATTTTTTTTTTTTTTTTTTGGTATACGGATCTCTTCTCAGGGCTATGAAAATTTCTATGTATGCTTATAGTATTTTAGAAATATGTCTGTTCCATAAAAGGTAAATATAACCTGTAATGTGATCACTTCCTAACTTATTTTTCTTTAGGCTCACATATATTAGATTGTGCTATTTTATTAATCTGAATCCCTCAGAACTCAGGGTAACAAAAGGACTGGATTAGTGGCTCAGGAAACCCAGGTATCTCTGTCCAGAAACAGGTGCCACCTAACATCTGAGTTGCCTAGACACCGATCTCTTAAATGAATAGGGAGTTTTAATTCTTCAGATATATCATTACCATTACAAATCCCCAAAGCATTTCTAATGACATTTGTACCTGACTAATGCACAGAGAAGCTGCGATGCCACAAAACAATACATAGGGCTGGTAAAAGAGATCAAGTCTTCTGTCCCAGAGTCCAACATGTTCACCAGGACCTTTCTTGGCAATCTCCTTCCAGCTTGAGTGGTGTCAAAGTTTTGTAACGACCGCTAAAATAATGGTATCTCTAGGATAATGTTAACAACATAGTTGGTGAATATCTTTCCTCTCTAAAAAAGATCTGAGACCTCTTGACACTTGTTTCCTTTCCTTATTTTTTTTTTTCAGGCAACAAGAAATTCGGGATACTTGTGAATTTTCCAAACCTTCTCATCCTTAACTGAACCTCTTTGTTGCCTTATCTTGCAAGAGTGTACAGTCCACCTCTTAGAGGTGGACAAAGCTGTGAATCATGACCCAAATGCATGTTCTACAGATGGGAAGAAGCATGGTACCGTGGAATGGCTCTAAGGGTGCCATGAAACCAGGAGCATGCCACAGAGTTGCAACTCCAGACTGTCAGCAAATCAGAAGTAATTTTCTACCTAAATCAGAGTTTAATTCATTAGCCCACATTAATTCACAAGTTCTAACCAATTTCTCAAAACGCAATAACACAATCTTCCAACCTAATTATCTTCATTGACAGCATTTAAAAGCATTTGCTGAGACACATTTCTTCCTTGTGTCAGACAGGATCAACGTCAAGTGAACAGCTTGGGTGGACGACATTCTGTCTAATTGCAAGGGGTTGCCATTTCAGGAACTAATCATTTCTTGCAAGGGAGAAATTCTCCCCTAGAGTGGACACCAATAAATAAATACCTCCCAATAAATAAAGGTTTAAATATGTACCTGTTTACAATTGTGTTCAGATTCTCAAGATCATCGTGTGTGTGTGTGTGTGTGTGTGTGTGTGTGTGTGTGTGTGTATACTCTTGGCATTCTGTTGAATTGGAAATATTACAATATAGATGACTTCCACAATAATTTTAATCACTTAGAGAAGTTTAGGGATCTGAAAAGAAACTTTTAAAAACAGAACAACAAAAGAGATAATTTGTAATGAAAACACCATCCCATCTAACTACCACTCAGGAAAATGATAGATATTTCCCTATAAATAATCATGAGAAAAGAACTGGGTTTTTTTGAAGGCATTTATTTCAATAGCTCATTCGCTAAAACCCCCTAAACTTTAATCCAAAACAGTTCATTTCCATTTCCTTTTGATAATCAGAAAGGAAATCAACCCACATTTTTTAAACAGTCATTTTTTTTAGATCCTTTACTGGGGGGTAATATCTTTTAAAAGCATTTTGAGTGAACGTATAAGCAAAAACTACTAAAAGGACAAAACATACTTCTTATTCCTCATGTCAAGTTTCACTTTTACTTATTTCATATCTTCTAAAAGTCATTGCTGCCATTAGGCCTTTGCTTTGTGAGGTACCCAGGTTTCTCCTAACACTGTCCACTAAACTCATTCTAATTCATGCCCTGGGCCAATAACAAATCTACGTTTCCAGCTGTAATGTTTTAACAGCTTAAATTTCTAAAGTAACAGGCATCTTTTGCTCCTTTGAAAACCAGTTCTGGCAGTGTGATGTAAAGGAAAGTAAACACTTAAAGAGGTTCAAATATGCAGCATCGGAATTCACATGTCAGATATAGACACTGTTGTATTTAATGAAGGTCAATGCCCAAATCCCGGAATCCAGTTTAGGCAATGGGACTACAGATATATTTTGAAAGATGGAGAGTCAATTAACAAGCACATAATTTTGTTGTAAATCTGTTGTAAGACATATATGAACAAGAAGGGACAGCATTTCTAATTAGCATGCATGAATCAAAAACCATATATACGCCATGCTATATTCAAATTAAATGAACCTACCTTATAAACTTGTCCATATGTTCCATTTCCAACAAGTTCCACTAATTCAAAAATCCCTGCAGGGTCCTAAAAGAAAATAAACAAACAACAAATATTCAGCACAATATTCTAGGCATTGTTGTAATCAAAAGCAAAAATTCAAAATAAGCAAATAAATAACTTTAGCTTTGGGGGTACTCATGTGTTAATATTAATTGCTATTAAAATTTAATTCAGCTACAGCTATGAAATTAGTCAAAATCTACTTTCTTTCCATTTTACATCTCTATGAGATGTGTTTAAATCAGACAAAAAGAGATATGACTGTCACTGAAACAATAACGAAGAATTAACATATTTCTCACAGTCAGATGGAAACACACTTGCAGGTACATCAGGATAAAATGAAAGAGCCATCATCCTGAGAAAGGATTCTAATTTCTCAGATCTTTCTCTATGAAGCTTCTGAGCTGTCCATTATGTTGAACACAGTCAAGAAGGGGGTGTTTCTGTGTGGTGGGGCAATCTTACATAAGGTAGTCAATGGTTCCCAAGAGCAAATGCAACCAACATAGCTGCCTCTGGGGCACCTGGGTGGCTCAGTCAGTTAAGCGTCCAGCTCTTGGTTTTGGCTCAGGTCATGAATTCACGATGCGTGAGTTCGAGCCCTGCATCGGGCTCTACACTGTCACTGCAGAACCTGCTTGGGATACTCTCTCTCCCCCTCTCTCTAGCCCTCCTTTGCTTGTGTTCTCTCTCTCTCTCTCTCTCTCTCTCTCTCTCTCTCTCTCTCAAAAATAAATAAATAAACTTTAAAAAAAACACAGCTGCCTCTCTCAGCATGTTTTTCTTTGAATTCATCTTCCCTCTTTACAAGGCTGTCCTTGCAAAATATGTTTCTGTGGATGGTCTCCAGATCCTGCAGTACCTGACGAGTCCCTGCAGGATTTTGAAGACAAACTAAATTGGAGATTGATGCAAGTCCGTACCACCAAACAGGTGTCACCTAACCCTCAGAGTCAGCTAAATGTTAGGGTGCTCAACAAATGACCAATGAGTGCTACTTCTTACTAAATTACTGTCCACAAAAGTTGAAAAAAATATCAAAGCCTATAAAATTCAACTCAGAAGCATAAACTGACTCTGACCTCTACTGATATCTAATTGGACAGAAATTATTTCTTTAAGGGCCTAAATGAAGAATCACAAACTTAAACGTCCACAGAGGCTAGGCAAGTAACATAAGAGAACAAAGTGCAGGGCGCCTGTGGCTCAGATGGTTAAGTGTCTGACTTCAGCTCGGGTCATGATTTTGCAGTTCGTGAGTTCAAGCCCCATGTCAGGCTCTGTGCTGACAGCTCAGAGCCTGGAGCCTGCTTCAGATTCTGTGTCTCTCTCTCTGTCTCTGTGCCTCCCCCACTCATGCTCTCTCTCTCTCTCTCTCTCTCTTTCTCTCTTTCTCTCTCTCACACACACACTCTCTCTCTCAAAAATAAATAAACATTAAAAAAAAAAGAGTGAAGTGGGCCAGCTAGGGTCTGTGGCAGCCTGAAGAAGCCATGTCTCCCTGTAGAGAGGGAGGTAACATAGCTGGGACCAGTTGGTTCTTACATTAACCTATGAGCACAATATTGCCAGGTCTGAAGTTTTGTGTTTTGTGTTTTGTGTTTTGTGTTTGTTTGTTTCCAAGATGTCCTAATTTTTATTTTTTTAAGTTCCTTTATTTATTTCGAGAGAGAGAGAGAGAGGCAGACAGAGAGAGAGAGAGAGAAAATCCCAAGCAGGCTCCTCACTGTCAGCACAGAGCTTGATGCGGGGCTGGAACTCACGAACACATGAGATCATGACCTGAGACAAAATCAACTGTCAGAGGCTTAACCGACTGAGCCACCCAGGTACCCCTGTCTTAATTTTTAAATGTTAGGCGCGAACTGTGAGGGAAGGCCAAATAAAAAAAGGCTGCAAAAGCGTCAACACTTTTGTAAGAGCACCACCATATATTGTCAGGATGACTGAGAGGCAGGAGAGGGAAGGCCTGGGCTTTGGATTCAGACAGACCTGGGTCGAATACCAGCTTTCCCTTGACTGGCTGCATGATCATAGGACACCCTGGGAGAGCACCTCAGTCTCTGGGCAGAGAAAACAGATATGACACGCGCCTTGCAGAGCTCTGATGAGGAGCGAGTGAGGGCCTAGCACTACACCATGCACATGGTTGGCAATCGGCTAACGTGTAATAGCAGTCATCCTGAAGCTGAGGGTCTGCACACCACTAGCAGCATTTAAAAGGTGAAGGGCTGCTCAAGGCTGCCACGCATGGGGAAGGAGACAAATGAGTTTGATGTGACAAGCGAGAGTCGTTTCGAGTTACAGTCTTCAGCACATCAGGCCCAAGGAAAGCCCTTTGCTGTATGCCTTTGAAGACTCCGCAGAGAAAACAAATTAAAAAATAAAACAAAAGCCCAGCAGTTGAAGCACGTTGTCACCGAGAAAGATTGTCATCTGCGTAATCCATCGTGATAAAACCAGGAGGGCAAGAAACCACACTCCACAGCCTGAGAAATCCGGAGGTTCCAGCCACGCCCCACGTGGTCAGGGGGTGTGGACAACGTTCCAGAGGGAACCCTGTGACAGCAGAGACGGTAAGGGCCCAGGGCCCTGTCAGCGGAGACCCCGTGGCTAACAGAGCACCTGGGAGGCCTCAGGATGGGAACAGAAAGTTGTGTGTGTGAGACCGCCAGGCCAGCAGAACAGCAGGTTCTATTACACGCAGGATTAGAAAGAAATGAGGGAACGAACGGTGGGGGAAAAAAAGCCCACAAATGGTGGCAGCTGCTGTTTGTTTCTAAGTTGTGCTCCCAGTAGTTTGTTTTCTCAGCGGTGTTTCTGCAACAAATTTTGAGAGAGGTTCTACATTTGCTCGAAATATCTCAATTGTGTTTTCAACATTCGTTTTTCTTGACTAAAAAAACAGAATTTGAATGAAAGAGAAGATCCAGAAGGGTGACTACCACCTGCCTTAGGGAGCCTAGGAAGCAGTGGGGGAGGGGATGGTGGAAGGGGAGGGCAGGAGCAGAGCGGGGACGAGCTTTTAGGCCAAGGGGCCACCCCACCTCACAGACCCCTCCTCGGGGCTGAGGTTCAATGGGCTGATCTCAAGAGCATCTGGGCAACTGACTTCTAGCTCTTTCCTCTTGAACAGTCCACTAATGGGCCTATGTCTCAGCCAATCAGGACCAAGGAAGTGCAATGCCAAGACTTTTGTTCCAGCTGCTGGGAGAGGGGTCTTCCAGCTGGGTGCATCCAGCGGACTCAGAATTAAAGGTCAGAGTAACCACAGGGATGGATTGGTGACCACCTTGGGCAGACAAACAAACTAGAAACAATCATGAAATTGGGGTGGTTCTCCAGGAAATGGGACTCAGAATTACTGAGATTTACACAGAGGGATTTTATTGGGGTGTTCCACGGAATCAACACCAGTTGGGAATGAAAGAATTCGGATTGGAATGAGCAGACAGAATGATGCAATGGAACCAAAACTTCATCTGATCCCACAGGAGCTCTGGAGCCGAGGCGACTCTTCAAAGTTATCCTACCCCGGGGCATGGGAGCCTTTGCATCCCACCTCTATTGACTAGTCATTGCATACAGGCTGTCCGCTGTCCCCATCCCAGAGGTTATGATCTTCTGTGAAGTGACACTCTTCTGCTGAGGACAATCCCCAGGTGAGAACAATCACTAGCTGCCTTCACTCCCAGCAGGTGGACCCCAGCAGGTGGACAAGGAGTGCCTCAGGAGAAAAGAAGGCAACTGGGTGACACATCACCCCGTTGGCTAGAAACGAGTACCAACGTGGAACTGGTTGAGAAGTCGAGAAGCAGCTATCTTCTACAGTATGTTGACAATAATAAGACAATAATAAGACAAAATGGCACAATTCGGGGTCATGGTATTTACAAGGAAGAGGCTCTCTGAGACCCTGGAAAGCAGAGGGCAGACATATTGTCCAGGAGCACTTGAATTAAGCACTTATCCTAAGCTTCCCTCTCCCCTACCTCCACTCCAAATACCCAAGAGCTGATGTTTGTGAATACTCCCATACACAAATGCATCTAACTGCTAGTTAGGCTCTTGTGGAATAATGCTACAGCTTGAACTGGGTAAGCATTCATTCATGTGTTTTCTCCACTCTTGGAGAACTCTAAAATAATTTCTCCCAAGGGTCACCAATGACCTCAATCTCTTATCTATAATGGTCTCTTCTCAGTCCCATCCTGGCTATTCCCTTTGAGGCATTTATACTGCCAAGCATCATCACTCTTGTTGAAATATGTCCTCTCCCTTGTCTTCTAGCATACCACTCAGTTTCTCACAGAGATTCTGTTTCTTCCACCCAGACCTTAAAGATAGGCTGACCCCAACGTTCCAACCTCATGCTGGTCACTAAGTACTAACGATTTCATCTCCCAATATCCATTATATCCATCTATTCTGTTCTGTTCATACAACAGGCCTCATCTTCTCTTGCCGGGACTATTTACTTTCAATCAATTCTTTCCTCCTTCACACTGAACTTTCCAAAAAGACACAACACACCATGCTTTAGAATCCTACACAGTGTGGTTCAAATTGAAAGTCGAGGTCCTGTCATTCTCAGGCCCAGTGTTCATTCCCACTCTCACGTCCCATCATTTGGTACTACAACTAACCTCCTCAAACCACCCGCTATGTCCCTAGCACACCTTACAGGCCATGTCTCTTTGCCTTGGTTCATAATGTCTGTCTGCCAAGATTATTCCTTCTACCATTCAGGCAAGCCCAGCCTTAAAAGCCCAGTATGCCACCTCCTCTGTGAAGCTCTTCTCAAATTAGTACCACCAACTCTCTGCACCCACAGCACGTTGTACATAGCTCTATCACAACCACTTTCACCCAGTGCCACTCCCTCTCCCATTTCTTTCCCTTGATAAATTACAAATGCCCTGAAAACAGGGACTATAACATTTATTTTAGAATTTCCAAGCACTTAGCATGGTGTCCAACACAGAACTTCTAGACATTAACTATTTGCTGAATAAGGTTGATGCCCCACTCCCAACTCTCCACCACACGCCTAGAGGAAGCTGCCAAAATTGGGATCAGAATGGCAAGCCAAAGGTCTAGCAAACTTACAACATTTCTTTTTACAATCTAGACAAGCTGTCCCAGTCACTACCCCTTCCATTTCCCTTACCCAGCTTCCAGTTGCACAAAACTGGCACATACTCTAGCGCCTATGGTATTCCCAGCTCTAAGGAAAATTCACAAAGCCCGTTGGTCTAAGCTGTGCTTCAGGTGCCTTGAGAGGACAGGCTGTCAGGATGCCGCCAAGTGCAATGCAACAAGGCGATGTACCTAATAATCATGTTACAAAGACAGGAAAGCCAAGAGACAAGAGTCAGCTTAATTCTCTCTCTCTCATGTTTGTTTAGCTGCTCATAAAGCCAGGATGGGCAGCATGGAAGAAGGTTACATACGCCAAGAAGAAAAGAGCAAATCATTGACATTTACCAAAGTCAGGAATCCCTGTTGGCTCTACAAGCCTTTATTCAGATCTCAACCTTTGCTGGGAGACGGAGAAGAGAATTTAATTCTAAGGTAGAGTAGTTTACATTATTTCATAATGAAACATAACTACATATCAAAAGGCAAGCTGTTCCATAAAAGAAAATTGTAACTTTTCAGTAAGTACTGATAAAGACAAATTTGGTTAGCCACTATAATAAAAATCACAATAATAGCGAATATTTTAAGAGTCTTTACGTGCCAGGCACTATTCAAATAGCGAACATTTTAAGTCTTTACATGCCAGGCACTATTCAAAGCATTTTCCACGAATGGGTCATTTAATTATTACAACTATGTCAAATGGATGCTCTTGTTGTCTCCTGTTTTACAGATGAGGAAACTGCAGCACAGAGAGGTTAAGCAGTCGGTTAAGGTCACACCATTGATGAGTGACTGATCTAGGATGGGTACCTGGTTGGCCAGACTCCAAACACTGGACTCTTGACCTCTTTGGACCCTTTCACTTTCATAAAATCAGCATTCCCAGCCCTTGACTTACTACTCACTAGCTCCCCAGGCTTGGGCAAGCTTCATCACTTCCCTGAGTCTCAGTTCCTTCATCTTTAAAATGGGGGATAATATTGCCTCCCTCACAGGGTTACCTTGACAGCTGTGAAAGTGTCTAGACTCGCTCAGGGCCTGACACCTATAGTATTTCAACAAACGTTAACCTCCTTCCTTCCTTTTTTTTCTCTTCAAAGAAAGAGTTCATTTAATATACATGGCCTATGCCACAGAAAAATTCCATCTGTATTCTGTATATTTTCAACTAACAAAGCCAATAAATGAAAATCTATTGTTTTTAACCAACACCAAGTGCTTAGCAAACAGGGTCAGATATTTATGGACAAACAGATGTCTCTTCAGAAATTACTGAGAAATTGGGAAGACACATTAAGTTTAGGGGGGCTCCTGGGATGCTGGAATAAATTCTCTTCTTCATCAGCTGAAGAAATTCAGGCAATACCGGCAGGCTCAGGCCTGACTTCACCGCAGAACGGAGAGATTTAAGATTTAGGGGTTAAAATCCCAGCCACTGAATTATATTTTAATTCCTCCAGGCCCCCTGAATGACCCAGCATTTCTCAGAACACTAAACAACATCTCTACACTAAATCCCAAAGATCGAAAAAGACAAACCTAAATATATAACCAGGACGATGACTTCCTTCGTTTCACAAGAGGTGATGTATATTCTCCCCAACCCTTCTCCCTTCTCTGAGATGAAATTAACAGAGGGATTGAGAGAGATGATGGCCAGTGGCCAGTGGCCACATTCTAGACACCTTTTCTCCCAAACTCCTCTCAAAGACCACTGTTCTGTTGCAGATCTTTCACTTGGGGTCACCAGTGCTTTAACAGGGTAAAACAGGCCCCAGTAGAGTCCGGATGGCTGATATGGCTCCCAGAATGGCTGGCCACCCCCAGATTCCCTACTGACATCTGCCAAATGACTGTGCTTTACTCTAAACTTATGGGCCTTGAAAAGACCAAAATGTTATTTCTCTTGGAACCATATTTAGCAGCTGTTTTGTTCGGTTCCAGCCCTAACTGACAAGCATATGCTTACAAAAGCAAAACAGCACAAAGAAAACAGGAACAGTAGGAGAACTCTCCATATTTATCTTGAGCCTCCAGGCTTTTCAACACCATCGTTCTTCCCAAGTGAGCACAGTGATGGGAAACATCGTACTGAGGCCACATGCTGTACTCACAAATAGGCAAGGTCCCTCAAAAGCTCATTTTTTACTGGCTTTCCCTCCTTCTAATGCAGGGATCTGAAGACCCAAAGGTCTTACCTTCCACAATGGGGTTTACTCAATCCCTGAATGCTACCCACACTCTCCACACCCAACTACTGTCCAATGTAGGAGTGGGGTTACACTGGCCCCCGCCTCCTGGTGCTTCCAATCTGATGAAGGAACAGACATAAGCACACATAACTACACATACATGGTCATTTAAATTTCAATTAAATTAGAGTGACAAGCAACATGGAGGAAAAACGCAAGGTGCTCTAAGAGTATATACCTGGTAGACTTAGACTATAATCCAGACTTATCTTCATTAACATACTGCCCAGGCCAGCATTTCAAATAGAAGAGGTAATTCAAGTAAAAGAATATATTACAAAATATAAAAATAGGGGTGTTTTGGTGGCTCAGTTGGTTAAGCATCTGACTCTTGGTTTCAGCTCAGGTTATGATCTCACAGTTTGGGGAGTTCAAGCTCTGCATCTGGCTCTGCACTGGCAGCACAGAGCCTGCTTGGGATTCTCTCTCTCTCCCTTTCTCTGCCGCTCCCCCACTTGCACTGTCTCTGTCTCCCTCAAAATAAATAATAAGCTATATATATATATATATATATATATATATATATATATATATGTATGATATATAATATGAACTCAAAATAAATAAACTTAGATATAGAACAATGAGTGCTGAATTTTCTCATTTGATCATTTGTGCAGAACAAACTAAATTATGCAGACCTATCAACTGACGCAAAAAAGCTAGGGTTCAATTTAGGATTCCACTCCTTGCTAGTGTTATTTGACCTCTTGTATTCTGGTTTTCCCACCGTAAAATGGGAGAATCCCACTTGGCCTGCCTTCCTGGCAAGGCTGTGTCCTGAATGTGAACGTGCTGAACACCTCCCCAGCCCCACTTGTCCAGTGTCGTCCTTTGGAAAGGGTGTCACTGACTGTGGGCTGACTCCAGGACACCATCTGCCCCACACAGTTGAGCCTAGCTAGGTGGTATTGCTCTTCTTTCTACCAGTACTAGCTCCTGGCAGGGTCAGGACATGGTCCTAGCTAAGCATCAAGCAACACCATCCTTGATGATGGTGGCTTCTAGCCCACAGGACAAGGAGTCCAGAACCTCCCCACCTTCTATTTGGTTTGCTACCTGTTTAGTTCCACCTGCTACTAAGCAACCATTGGTAGTGAAACAGCTTCCCATGCATCCTGCTCCCACTCACCTGCTTCACTAGAGACTCTATAGCTCCAGCCTGTCCTCATAAAGGCAGCCTTTAAAATTAGATCTGAAACCTGCTTCCTCAGAGCAATACCTGTGAGACCTGAAGCTGTAATGGTCATTATTACTGTCTCTGAAATAGACAATGGCCTAAATGCTTCATATATTTTTTCATCTTTAATCCTTACAACTCCATGAGGAGTACTTATTACTAACCCCCATTTTCAGATGATGAAACTAAGGCTTCAAGGAATTAAGCAACTTACCCAAGGTTAAATATTATGTGGTAGAGACAGCAGCCAAGACCAGGCTGTAAAGTGAGGATAAATACACCTCTTCTGAGGACTGTTCTGAGCACCAGAAACAACGTATATAAAGAATTTCGCACAAAGCACAGTAATAAATAAAAGTCACTGCTACTATTGCCATTGCTGCTGGTATTAGTAAACATTGTCCAAGGTGATAGCATTGGTTAGTAGTAGAGGTGGGAGTCAAATCCAATATTTTGAATGAAAGTCTGTCATTACTCACTTTTCTACAAATGGCCAATGTTGAAAGTAACTTGTAGTTACAGGGATGGTGAAGACCTTGCAGTTTAACAATGGAGCCAGAGAAGGGCCAGTGACCTCCAACCAGGTAGTGCAATCAGCCAAGCGACTTGGGACTAGAAGTAAAATATGCCAGTGGTTGCTCAGTGTCCCTGCCTTCCCACTCGAGCCTGCAGTTCCAGAGGGGGAAACCAAGCGGGCTCTCAGATTCTATCCAAAGCTACAGTTTCCTTTCTTTTCTTTTCTTTTCTTTTCTTTTTTCTTTTATTTTCTTTCTTTTCTTTGTTTTTTTTTTTTTTCCAATTTTGCCATCAGCTAAGATGAATACTGGTTATTTTAAGTTAATCAATTGACAGTGAGAGGCAGTATACCAAGCTAGTTAAGGCCACAGACCCTATAGCCAGAAATCCTGATTCTGATCCCAGCTTCACCATTTACTAGCTAAGTGACCTTAAGTATATTATTTAAATCTCTCTGTGCCTCAGGTTCCTCAATTGTAAAATAGTGATTATAGTATGTCCACTAAATGGGATTATTACAAAATAATTAACATACATAAAATATTTAGAGCAATGTCTGGTGTGCTGTAAGTACTCAACAGTGTTGGCTAATAATTCTATATCTCAGAATACAAACTCCAAGAAGGAATGACTTCTACTGGTTCTGTTCACTGCAATCTCCCCAGTACTCAGATCAGTGACTGGGACATTATAGACACTCAGAAAATATCTGCTGGCTGAAGAAAGAAAGTCCTACCACCAAGAGCCACAAGACAGTAAGATCTCTGACATTCAGGAGCAGGGATTTCTGAGATCTTGTCAATAAATCCCTCTCCCCATTTTACAGAAGAGCAAAGACCCAGATAGATAGTTCCTATATACTCATACAATGATAGGATTTTCCAACAAGAGAGTTTACGTGGAACTGACATTCAGGAGCAGGGATTTCTGAGATCTTGTCAATAAATCCCTCTCCCCATTTTACAGAAGAGCAAAGACCCAGATAGATAGTTCCTATATACTCATACAATGATAGGATTTTCCAACAAGAGAGTTTACGTGGAATGTCCAACGTATCACCTAGTTAGTGGCAGAGTTAGAACAAGGACCCCAAGTCCTTTAGACTTCTAGTCTTTTCTTCCAGTCAATAAAATCCTCTGAGGAAAGGAAAGAAATCACTCGCTTTCAAACAGTGTCTGGCAGGGAGGAGAGCAGGAGTGTGGGGAGGATAGGTAGTGCTTGCATTCAGTTGTAAATTCCAGGTATTTGGGTTGAGAAGTGAATCTAAATCATGCCCAGGGAATGATATATTGTTATATATCACACATTTGCCAATTTGGTATCACTGAGATAGTCAATTTGGTGATATGTACATAGGTACATATCAGCATAAGAGATCATTGAATTTTTCCAAATGTATTTTTCTCAGTTCACAGATTTTACATAGTCATACTCATATTTAGCTTAGTTCCAAATTATCTCCTTAGAGCAGAAAACAAATAATTCTACATAAGCTTATTGTTATTTTATGGCTTACATTAGAAAAAATGGGCATGTATAATTAGGAACATAAAATTAAAAAGAGAACAATCAAAGAAGAACTTATAACATTAACTTGGATATTTATTCTGATTTTGGTAGACTGGCTACTTTAATCCCTTGTCTACTGTTGAGATTCACCAGCCAGCCCTTCTCACACTTCCTGACCCACACACAGATCCTGAGCCATGCCAACAAAGTAGCCTGTGCACATGTGCAATGCACAAAGCCCAATGCTCTGTTCAGGGACTATTTCCAACTCACCCACTGTCAGGGAAAGGCATACTAACTCCATAAAGCGGACTGAGAAATTTCTCCCGGATACTAAGCCAAAAGGCAGATTTTAGACAGGGATGGGATCTCCACCTTCCAGAACTTTCCCCAACTCTCCCACAGTCTGTTCAAGCTCAAACATGATAAGTTGCTCTAAAGGCCAATTTGTACATAAAGGCCACTATCTCGGTCCCTTCCCTCCCATCATCAGGTTGTCCCAGAGATTATACAGCTATTTGGGAAAATGTATCATTCAGTGTACAGAGATATGCAAACATGAGAACTCTCTAGGCCTGTCAGGACAGAGTAACTTTCCAGTATTTGCAGCAACACGAGGTTGAAATGATGGGAACCAGGCTAACAAAGATTCGGGCATTTTGCCTTTTTAAAGACGCTTATATGAATAAAAAGAATAGCATTTGCAGCAGATGGACTTTAAAGACAAGAACTGATTACCTAAATCATCAAGTAAGAAATATTAGGAAACTACCCAAGGTTCCATTTTGGGAAGAAGAGCCTGAACCCTTCCCCCAAAGGTACTCATTTCCCACCTGCTTACAACAGACCAATGACATTTATATTTGCTTGATAGCATCTTCAACACTTTTCCCAACACCAGCAGGCAACCATGTCGTTGACAACAGACCTTCTCTAAAGGGTGAGGAGGTTAATACTGGTTGGTTGGATTCCCTATTACTCTCCTGCTTCGAGAGAGGAGCGGGATGGCCAATAGCCAGGTAGGAACAGACAAGAGCCCATGAACATGTACCTGGGACGGGGGCCTGCCAACTGGCGAATGATGGTATGAGCCCTTCCAGTCATCACTAATGGTACAGATGGCTGGTTAGTTAATACCAACTCTTGCACAGATTATTGTAACAGGGCTTCGTTGGCATCTGAGCTATTTTTTTTTCTTCCAGGCTTTTGTCCCTGTGGCTAGGCTAGCAGAAAGAATATTCAGGTTTGTTTGTTTCTTTATGTTTGTTTTACAAGGCAGGTAATTTTTGAATGGGGGGGTTCTATACCATTTGTTCAAGGATCTAAAAAGTTTTTTGGCAGACTCAAGGAAAAAAAGCTAAATTTCTCCATCCCTCCGGGCTTCCAAAGATGTTAGATTTCCATTGTCAAGTAAGTCTGGGAACACTGAGTTTAAAAGATTAGCAATTTAGGTCATTCTTTACAGTGTGGCCTCTCCAGAGCCTTTAATGTGTTAATGTTCCTTATGAGTCTCCAAGAGACAAAGGCAAAGCTTTCCTTCTTTCCTAAACCTGTCTGGCTATAGAACATTTTTTAAAGGAATTTTGTGTCTTTCTAAGCACTGGTGTTCTGGGTAGCACAGGGTGGAAAATGATAGGGTATAGAGCGATCTTTCCCTTCTCATTCCCACTTAACAGAAGCTTGCATCTTAACTTACAGTAGCAGGGACTGCTCAGTGCCGCCTAATGTCCGTTCTCCCATTGTTCCTTGGTAGCAAAAAATCCCAATTTTATTTGGGAGACCAATGCATCCAAGTCAAAAACTGTATGCCCTAGCTCCATTAAGCCTAGGAGAGAATATGTGACTAGGTTCTGGCCAATGATATATGTAAGCAGAACTATTGTGAAGGACTTTCAGATGGGCTGCTTAAATGGAGCTGACTTAGCTGAGAGAAAGGCTCTTTTGTCTTCCACCTTCTTCCTTCCAGTTCCCTGGAATGCAGATGTGATGGCCAGAACTCTGCAGCAATTTCTGACCCTAAAGTGAATTTAAGAATTGAAGCCTCATGCTAGGCTGTTATAGCAGAACAAAAAAATAATCCCAAGCCTCAGATGACCCTAGAACTACATAGGTTTTCTGTTTGTTGCAACTGAATTCGAATTGATTTGCTTTGAATTTTACCATTCAGACATTTTTTATTTATCTATGTTTAATTAACAGTTCTTCTTTAAAAGTACTCTTGTCCATCTGCCTTTTGATCTTTAATAGAGGTGATAGCCATTACAGTTGTTCCACAAATATTCAAGTTCTCCTGCTGTTATGTTATACAATATCACTTCCCCAACCCCTCTTTAAGTTGGGTGTGTGACCACGTGATTCTCTTTTGCCAATGCACTGTGAGTGAAACTGACATGCCACTTTCAGATGCAATATTTGATTGCTATATCAGATACGGTGATGACTTTGGAAGCATATGTGGACATGAAGTCTCCACTGGTCTATGTCTTTGTGTAGCTGCTGGATAGAGTCCTCTCCTGTTGGGCTGTAGACATGGTCAAGAAATAAACTTTAATTGTATTAAATCTCTAAGACTGTTTGTTATCACAGCATATCCTAGCCTATTCTGTCTGATAGAAAAGAAATGACCAAATGGTAGTGATAGTAATAATCTCACAGCAAAATGCTGTATGATTTCTGAGACAATATTTCTGAAACGAGCCACTTTTTCCTGGGCACCTCCTAATGCCCAGACACTGTGCAGGCCATTTTGCAAAAATTATTTTACTTAATATCTGCATTGATCCTGTGAGGTAGATTGCTTACAAAAGAGAAAACTAAAGCTAGGAGAGTAACCTACACGAGATCGATGTTCAATGCCAAAATGCACATTCTCCCCACTGTCTCCAACCTGCAACATCTGAAGCCAACCCTGGGAAATAAAAATGCTTACAAAGCTGGCTGGTGACACAGGAATTCCAGGAACCCTTTGTTACCAGGAAGGGAGAGGAAACATTAAAACATGGAGTTTGCATTCACAGGGCTGACCACATCCTACAGACCTAAACCAGGGCATGCCGGGGCTTGTAGTCCCCCCCCCCCCCCCCCCACCGAGGACAGCAGAACTGCAAGCCCTCCAGCTGCTCATTTGAGTCCTTTGAACTCAAAACCTGGTTTTGAGCCACTGTCAAGGTAACCACGCGGCTGAAAATAACTAATTGGGCAACATTCTCTGACTGCTGGCATGGGCAGTTATAATCTCAGCATCTCCGTGGCAACCTGACTGGAATTCTGGTTATTCGCACAAAGGAAAACCGGTCTCCGTTCAGACCAGGGCTGCATTTTGTCTCTATTCCACTTTTCTCATTACAAGTTGCTACTGAAGGAACAATGCCTCTTTTATGAAGAATGTTTATCATTGGTCCGTGGAAAAACAGCATTTTCGTAATCAGGGAAAATTTTGGAAAGGGAGAAAATGGTAATGGATCCTTCACTGCCACATGCAAAGAGATTTTATTAAGATAGGCTCTATGCAAACAATAGTAGAGGTCACCGGGGGGTAGTGACCTATAGTCACGAGATGTCAATGGCATAGAATGGGCAATGGAGCCCTAACAACTACATGGCAATAAGTTGACCAGTGCTCATTTCCTGGGCACCTACAAGGGGCTATTGTAAACCCCTCCTCTGAATCCCAGTGGCTCCCCAGGGATTACTGGGTGGCTGCTCTGCTCTACCATCCCATCCCATGCTGGTGAATAAGGAGGAAACGTTTGTTGGAGGAAATGCTGTAATCCATTTCTCAAGGACCCTGCACAGAAAGGAGACGGGAGAGAGTGTAGGAACCCTGCTTGAACCAGCCAAACAGGCTGAACACAGTATAAATGCTAAAGGAGTTCAGATGGGTGGGAAATCAATACAGACTGACACAGCCAGGGAAGGCTGAAAGGAAAAGTTGGGCATCAGGCTGGACTTTGAAATGCAAACAGGATTTGCATAAGTAGAGAGAGCTCAGCATGGGGACAAAAATTGCTTTTTTTTTAAATGGAGTCATTTAAAAAGGACACACGTTAATAGCCTGTAGCTCTTCTGTCAGAAAGGACAGAAGCTTAGAAACATGTCACTTGTGGGACAGCACCTTCATTCAGCAAGTTCTAGATTATTTCTAGAAACCATGGGTCCATAAGCATTTCACAGGGCAGACAGATTTCAAGTATCGAACACACATGACCATAAAAAAAGTGGCAGACGCACATGGAATAAAGAATACATAACGCCATTAATTTTTTTAAACAAAATGCTATGTTTGTTCCAGGCAACAAAGGAACCAGTAAATGGCGTTTACTGGTAAATGGTGTTGCTGTAGTAATTTGCTTACATCCACCTTTCCCACTCAACTATGTTCCCTCCCGCCACAGAGCAAGGGCCAGGATCTCTTCAAATTAATATCCTTAGCAACGTGCACAGTATCCAGGCTACAGAGGGCACTTAATAAATACTGGTTAAGTAAATAAATAATTGTATCAAGACTGATAACATACATAAACTATTTCCTTTTTCACTGGTGAAATAAAGACTAAGTAAGGAAGACCATATATCATGAAGATATGGATACACATTCCTCAGCAGTATACAGCTGGGTACCAGAGAACATGTGAGGCCACATTCAAATATGGCACATCTTCCCGGAAAGCCTATTTTCCACAAGGACTTCCGTGTTTGTTGTTTTAACATAGTGGTTAAACATGGATAAGCTGGTATCAGTATTTTTTTCCAGTAGAGGTACCATAGTCAGCCTACCAGTATCTCTTCAGGTTCGAATTTAGTCTCCTTCACCAATGGGAATGTTTTGGTAAAAGACATCCAGAAGCATATTGTCCACCTGTACCGCTTATATCCTTGATTTTCAAATACAGCAAATGTTCTTTATTTCACCTCCTTCATTCAAAATTTCCCATTAGTTAGATGGACCTGGACAGTTGTTTAATTTCCCATTGTCCTCACAGAGTAGATTTTAAGAAACGGAAACATTTAAAAAAGATAACAAAAGAAATACTTATTTAAAAAAAAACAGTCCATCAACTGATGAATGGATAAAAAAATTGTGGTTTATATACACAATGGAGTACTACGTGGCAATGAGAAAGAATGAAATATGGCCCTTTGTAGCAACATGGATGGAACTGGAGACTGTGATGCTAAGTGAAATAAGCCATACAGAGAAAGACAGATACCATATGGTTTCACTCTTATGTGGACCCTGAGAAACTTAACAGAAACCCATGGGGGAGGGGAAGGGAAAAAAAAGAGGTTAGAGTGGAAGAGAGCCAAAGCATAAGAGACTCTTAAAAACTGAGAACAAACTGAGGGTTGATGGGGGGTGGGAGGGAGGGGAGGGTGGGTGATGGGTATTGAGGAGGGCACCTGTTGGGATGAGCACTGGGTGTTGCATGGAAACCAATTTGACAATAAACTTCATATATTGAAAAAAAAACACTATCTCAGTCATGTGCCATTTACCTCGAATTGCTGCTAATTATAGTCAGACATCTCTACTAAAGCTGGTACTCTAGGACCTGTGTCAGACAACATTGCCATTCTAGTATCTCTTAGTGACTCTGTCTAAACCGAAAAGGGAATAAGACTCTTTACAAATTATTATTAAGTCTTACTTCTCAACAACATAAAAACGTCCTCTCTTCCCCCCAGTCCTTTGGATGAGTGAAATTGTCCTGAGAGGCAAAAAGGATCATTCTATTTCTTGAGCAGAGAGATGGTCTAATGGCCATGCTGGCACTAATTAAACGAGCAGCACATTTTTTGTTTTGTGCACTTTTCAGTATATATTTTGCAATTAAAAGGGTCAAAAAAATCATTGAATCATGAAGAAGGCAACTTCAGTGTAAAAGAATGAGGAAATAGATATAAGCAGCCACCCACCAATTAGTCAGTGCTCAGTCAGTGAGGCTTACTTAAAACCCACTAGGTAAAAGTCTTTTGTTACAGCACAGAAATTCTTGCCCTGACTATGGCATTCCCCTCAGTAGTTAACCACACCACACAGTACGACGCTAAGCGTATAATTCTTATAGAGTATCTACTTCACTGACTACTGTTTGCCAGTGAATGTGCTGTAAAACAAATCTATGGCCACATCCCCAAAACCTGACATCAGCTCTCACATTGTCCACACTTGTTCCAGAGATAGATCTTTCCAACAGCCCCCTCCTGTGCCCTTCTCAGCCACTATATTCAAATGCTTTTTTCAAGATGAGAAACCTGGGGAGTATGTGGCTGGAGGTATTGTTAGGCAGGTGGGATTTTGTGCAGCTGATTGTCAAGTCAAACAATGAATTACGAAGAATGACAACGACTGGAAAATCTGCATGTCATTAGAATAAGCTTTCTCTTTTGAGTAGAACCATTTGGCTAGGACCAAAGCCACTGGCAGACCTAGAGCCTAACCAATAAGTGTGAGGCCTGGGGAGTTCTAGCAAGCCCTGGCAAGGAGACACTAGTTCTCCCCTCTGCAAAGTCCCTTGGGTGAAGGCAGAGCTCTCCACGGGGAGAAACACACAGGTGAAGTGGCTGAGTGGGGCAGAACTGGGGCTCCGGCAAAACCAAAGCCATGGCTGCACCACCAGTAGTACCGGCAGAGAAGGTGGGGCAGGGTGGACCTCTCCAAAGTAGAGAAAAGATCCCTGCCAGTGAACTACTTGCCCATTTGATATGCTCATTTAACTTTAATCCTTTCCAGGAATAATTTTTAAAAATGATCAAACGGCCTGCATGCATTTGGGTGATTTCCGTATACTATACAGTAGTCAACAGAGACACTGACCAGGGGCGGAGCTGGTGAGCTTCCCCTCAGCCTCCATCTCTTAGCACCACCTCATCCCTGCCAAGGGCAAGAGGTGAGGTCTTCCTCTCCTCCTCACAGAGGCACCTCTCGCCTTACGGGAGAAGGCCACCAGATCTCACCGTACCCTAACAACCACTGCTGAAGGGCCTGGCTTAGAACCTCATGTTCATAACACAAAACTTACTGCTGACACACATCATGAGCTAGAGATACTTTCCTCCAGAAAACGTTAGGGATCTAAGAAGTACCGTAAAGCACATTCCAGAATGTAATTTACATAGTTTTAAAATTAGGAGTAAAAAAGTAGAAATAGCACTGGCTCTGTAGAAATCATTTCCATTCCAATTCCAGGTCCTGCTTCTTATTAGCTGTGTGACTTTGAGCAAGGTGCTTACTTTGTTGAGGGTACTTCTTCCCCTACCACTTTTGCACACACACACACACACACACACACACACACACACACACACACACCATCCCCTGCTTTACTTCAACTACTTTCAGTCTGTGCACAAGCAACTTCTCATAAGCTGGTTTTCACCTTCAAATCATATGAGGCATCACATCCAAGCCCTTCCTCAAACCCACATCCTTCTCCCTAGCAGAGCTAAGCAGCTAAGCTGCTCCTCCATTTGTGTTCTCATAGTATTTATTCTAGAAAACTACCATAGCACCTGCACATATGGTAATTATGTGTTTAAGTGCCTGACTCCCCCTCCAGACTGTACCTAAGCGACTTGAGGTAGTTCTGAGTCATACTGATATCTCTAGCCTCTAACAGTGTCACAGTCATAGAAGGTCCTCAATAAGTGTTAAATGAATAAATGAATGAATGAAGTGAATAAATAAATGAATAAAGTGTTCGTTTCTTGAGCATTTGCTACATGACTAAGCACTTACATGTGTTATCTGCAACCCTGGTAAGAGTGCTAAAAAACAATCATTTTATAGATGAAAAACCAAAGGCCCAAACACAGCAAACTAGTGATTAAAGTCAAGGTTGGAGCAACCTACAATCTGCCTACAAAAAATCTAGCACAACAGCTAGCACTTATTAGGGCCTCAAAAAAACGGCATCTTCTCTCCATTTGCACAAACAATAATATTTGCACAATGTATCAGAAACTAAGTTCATTGGTGATGGTTAACATGGTAACTTAGGAAATTTGAAAGAAAAGAGCTCAGTCACCAAATTCCTCATAGCACTCATGAACAGTGTTTTCATCGCACATTAATCACTCCCAAAATATTTTCTGAGCACCTGCTCCATGCCAGCTCTGTGCTGTGCACTGGGGATCTATGGATAAGAAGTCATGATCCCAGTCTTCCAGGAGCAGACACCAGGAGGTACCAGCATTTGTAGAGCGCCTGCTATGGGAACTTCTGAGTGCCTCAGAGCACATATTCTTAATGGACAGATGTTATATGCCCATTAAGTCTGCCATTAGAGGGGTCTATGAATCATTTAATGGAACACAGAGCAGCCTGCTCTGTGCAATGTATGTGGCCACAGAAGATTCTTTTAGGAAGATAATGTTCACGTTACAATTGAAGAGCAGCCCACATGTGGACTCCTGCCACCTGGGGTAATGAAGTCTTTAGGGAACTGATCAGAATTTCCAAAGAAATGGCAATATGGCTGCCACCTAGCAAAGCAGTGAGCAGCAAGACAACAAGGCCATTCACCATTGAGACTTTACCACACATGCTGCCCTGCCAACCTCTCCCTGGAGGAACCCCTTGTGTCCACCAACCCATTATGTCCATCTTGAGGCTGGCAACCTGTGTGCCTCTGCTCACAACACCGAGAGGCATCGTTAACACAGCATCCTATGTAAATTGCACCCCAAAGCACACCAAAATGTGAAAGGAATATACCTTGAATGATGTGCAACAGAAGTGGTTCTGGCTACCAAAGGAACCAAGACTCCCAATACCTTCAGTGGCTATGCCATGATCAGCAAATCCAATTTTTAGGCAACCTGTGAGAAGTCTACTGTGCCTTTTCCAGCACTGACCAGCCACAGCAAAGCAAAGCCGAACGAGCAAAGGTACATCTTTCTGCCCAAAAGCGCAAGCTCACAATCAGCCATATATAAGAAACCCTGACAAATTACCTCAGCACTTTAATTCAGGTATTAAAATGCTACCCAACTGAATACAGTCTTGTCAGATCTCCATTCAGTGTTAATAACTTTGAATAACTTGTTTCAGTATCTTTGAAAGCAGCACAAACATGGTTTAAAGCGGATAATAAATAATAATGGTGCAAGATTGCAGCCTCATCTTATGCCTTTTGTCACATAACTACATCTGATCTCTGTTCTAAACCTTTAGTTCTCCCCATCGTTGCTCACGGACAGAGTGATTATTGTTCACAAACCCCTCTGACGAGCCCCTGTTTTGCAGAGTCTCCCACATAGCCACCCAATTAACAGAACTAAATGCCTTGGTTAGGTACAGAAGCTGCCAACAAACTGCACTTGGCATTTGCTTTCAAAGAACTGGATGCTGGGTGATGTTGGTGATTCCACCTCTTTCAGGTGAAAGTCTAAGACCACGAACCTAATTAGCTGACAGGATGCATGTTAACCTAACACATGCCCTTCATGAGATAAATGTGCTGTCCTGTAGCTATTAAAGAGGTTCAGAATATGCTACCCCAAAATATGTCACTTTGACGGATCCTTCTCAGCTGAAGACAAATGAAAAGAAACAGACACACAAACTCTCTGCCCTTTCCCTCCCTACCAGGAAGGGCAGAACAATTCTTACCAATCCTCAGAGACAACTCTAGACTCTTATAGTCCGGAAACACACCAGAGGAATCTACGTAGCAAATCTTACAAATGGGCCCTTATCTTCCATTAGTTTCCCCTATATGTTCACCTTTCCACAGTTTGTGCTCTTGGAAGCTCAAGGCCCTTTTTCTTTGTCTTGTCACTTCTCTACAAATTTATTGCTTTTCTGTTAAGGTGTTATTTTAAGTCCAAGTTCTAACCATTCCTTTGAGTTACTCATCACTGAGTTCTCTCATGTGTATGCAAAATGTACATGTTTAAAAAATTTTGTGTTTCTATTGTTAATCTTTCTTTTATCAGTCTAATCAGCAGGGCCCCAACCAATGAACCAAAGATGGGTAAAGAAAAAAGGTTTTTTTTTCCCTCCCCTACACTATATTCTATCAAATAATTCTTTTTTTGATGTTTATTTAATTTTGAGAAAAGGAGAGTGCAAGCAGGGGAAGGGCAGAGAGAGAGAGAGACAGAGACAGAGACAGAGACAGAGAGAGAGACAGAGAAACCTAAGCAGGCTCTGTGGCAACAGCACAGAGCCCAACATGGGGCTCAAACCCACAAACCATGAGATCATGACCTGAGCTAAAATCAAGAGTCAAAGACTTAACCGACTGAGCCACCCAGGTGCCCCTCTATCAAATAATCCTTAACCTGTACCCATGAGGGTCTGTGAACCTCCTGAAACTAGATTCCATGTTTTAAGCATGTGCATTTTTTTCAGGGAAGGGAATCCAAACATATGGTTATCTGGAAGGAATCTAATATCCAGACTCTCAGTTGACCCTTCAATAATCCTTCAACATGAGCTCAAATGGCAGTACACTCACCTCCGTTTCATAAGGGAAGAACAACCTCTGAGTTACTACTTACCTGACACTGGAGAAGAGTCAAGGAGCCCTCCCACTCGTAATCCGCATTTTTATATGGAATGCATCCAGCATCCCTAAGACCCACCCCACACAGACCATTCTGGCTGAGATGACTTACCTCCCACCTAGACTCTCAGGCCTAAGGACAAACTATTTTTCTTTGTTTTATATCATCTCTGCATGCATTATGGGAAGGGGTATTTGTGTATGACAATAACCATAATCAGTCAACTGATGGAAAGAGCTTGGGTGGCCCAGTCAGTTAAGCATCCAACTCTTGGTTTCAGCTCAAGTCGTGGGAGTGAGCCCTTTGTTGGGCTCCATGCAGAGCATGCAGCCTGCTTAAGATTCTCTCTCACCCTCTGCCCCTCTCCCTTGTTCTCTCTCTCTCTCTCTCTCTCTCTCTCTCTCTCTCTCTCTCTCAAATTAAAAACAAAACAAAACAAATATCTATTTCTATTTTTTAGCACAAGATACTTATAGGCCAAATTTTTTTAGTGATTGTATATAAGGCCATAATATGGGGGGACAAGACTTTGACAAAACTGTAACAGCAGGATAAACCTGCCAAATGACTGAGAAAAGAACTTCAAGACCTAGAAGTTCCCTATACTCTATAATTGCTGAAGACTGACTAAAATTCTAACAAAGTAACAGCTCAAAACCTCCTTTCAAGTCCTCACAAAATCGACTAACTCATTTGAAAAAATGTTAAGCAACTACCAGGGTTTTACAGAGAACACAAAGATCAATCAGGTGTGGGCCCTGCCCTCAATGAGCTTAAGGAGTATGAGTAGAGGGAGAAAACCACTAAGCAAGAACACCTGCCCCCCTCACAGTTTCCCAGAATGCCTCTAGGTTTTCAATTCTAAAGCTGCAAAAACTGTACCCATCTCTCAATAGAACAGTATCTGGCCAGTGTGTACACAGAAAAAACATACATATTTCATTCCAAAGCTCAAAACAACATTTTAAACAAAACACAATGTGAGAGAAAAGCTTCAAGTTACACTCAAAACAGCTGGCGGAACAGCAGAAGGATGTGTAGATCATTTTGCAAAGTGCCAAATTCAGCCAACAAAGACAGTGTAGTTGGGATACTGGTAGCTAGTGATCAGGAAACTAAGGTTTTAGCATTTTATATCCTAATGAAAGAGCTTACTCATTGGTATTTTAACTGTTTTAGCCACACTTTAAAAAATTGCTTTGCTGTTGACATGTAACATATTATCATTTTTCTTGGAAGGAGGGAAGGAAGGAAGGAAGGAAGGAAGGAAGGAAGGAAGGAAGGAAGGAAGGAAGGAAGGAAGGAAGGAAGGAAGGAAGGAAGGAAGGAAGGAAGGAAGAAAGGGAGGGAGGGAGGGAGGGAGGGAGGGAAACCAATCTGCCCCAGGTAGCTTCTTAAGCAGAATGTCCGGTTTTTAGGAAAAATTAATGCCTGTATCTGTGACACAAGTTAACAAATACTTAAGCACCCAAACAAGCACAAATGAAGCCTTGGCAGTTCAGAGAAGGGAGAAATTATTTCTAATAGGTAAGAAAAAAAGGAATATTTTGTTTAGGGACCTAAGTTTGTGCCCAGATGTTGAAAAGTGGCATTTACACAAATGTAAATGGTAGGAGTCACACAGCACAAGGACTAAAAATTGGGCAGGGAAGGTCAGGACAGGGGCAGGGCAAAGGATACATGAAGAGACTGATGGACAGCTGGGTGTTTCAAGCAAGTTCTAGCATCCACAGTTCTCTAAATTGTCACAATAGCCAAACTGGTGGCTATGCGAAAGGGGAGGAGGCCCGGAGTCAACACAACCAGGCAAAAGCTAATGACAGAAATCCCCAAAATCTTAGGGTCCCACCTAAGAGAAAGGCATAGTGACATAATGAACATGCAGCAATTCAGCATATGAAAACTGCACATCCTTGATCTGCCCAAAGACCATCAGTCTTGATTCTAACTTGTACGCATAAAAAAAAAAATCAATTATCATACACAAGGACCTTTCAAATGCATTCTTTTGTCTATTAAGAAAAGAAAATTTGGGGGTGCCTGTGTGGCTCAGTTGGTTGAGCGTCCAACTTCGGTTCAGGTCACAATCTCACTGTTTTTGAGTTGAAGCCCTGGGTCAGGCTCTGTGCTGACAGCTCAGAGCCTGGAGCCCGCTTCGGATTCTGTCTACCTCTCTCTCTGTCCTTCCCCTGCTCGCTCGCTCGCTCTCTCTCTCAAAAATAAATAAGCATTAATAAAAAATTTTAAAAAAGAAAGAAAGGAAACTTTCAACCATTTTACCAGGCACAAAAATAACCATCCTAGTCTGTTTCTATCTCATTTTGCAATAAAGACAATGGCTTTCTCCCTCCGACACAATGTAACATGCCCATATAAGTCACATTTCTAAGAACCACCCTAAGAGGGACACTTTATTGATGTGTCTAGGGGCAGACAGCCCTTTCAACCCTCTCTCCTAGTTCAGGGCACCCTGTTCATTACACAAGTACAAACACATGGAGAATGTGAAGAATATATCTAAGTTTGGCAGTCCTTGCTGCATTCTGCCTGTAGAAGTGCCCCCAAATGGTGTGAACTGAAGCAAAACAGCCGCAGCAGCAAAATGCAATCTCGAGGTCAGTGCAGACCCAGCTGCCCTTGTCTCTTAGACATTCCTGGCTGGAATCCCACTGAGCAAATGTGGGGGAAGAACAGACAAGGCAGGCCTGAGGATCAGGAAATACCCAGCTGCAGCAGGAGAGAGCAATCACCAGACACGTAAACTAAGCAGGCAAACAGCAATTTCCCTTCAGGAGTGCCCCCGAGGGCAGAACTGTAAATTATCCCGGGGTATTTCTTTTCAATCAAGCCCCGACTTTAACACTGAGTTTTAAACCCCGCCTCTTGAGTTACAGCATGGTCCCATAGGGGGTCAGCATTAGGTCCACAAGCACAGCCTCCACACTTTCACCTGAAATCTAAATAGAATAATGTCACCCCCATAGAGCAGCTTCCTGATTCAGCCACTTCTGAAATCTTTTTTCCCAAAAACTCTATGGAGAGGGATCGTTACACCCACAAAAGAACAAGTGTTCAAGGAAAACAGTCGCTTCTTTCGTAATCTCAACTGAGTGAAGTGTTAACTAAGGGAAGCCGCACAACTTAGAAATCGAGTGTAATGTTCATTTCTCAGGTATTTATTCCCTTCAAAGTCTACACAGGAAACAGCAGAAAAGATTCATGCACTCATTCTTTGACAACTGCATTTCAGCAATTCTAAAATACACATTTTTTTCCATATTTTAACATTTCTGGAATTGAGATACAGCTGAAAATTAAGATACCAGTTTCCTTCTTTTGGTACATAAAATAGCATGTTACAATTGATTGATTACGTGTGCCACACAGGGACTGCTTCATACTTCTCAACTGAGAAAAACCATCTTTCCCCTTGACTTTGTCCTTTCCTCCCCAGTGCATCCTTGGATAGTGCTACCAGAGAAATCTCTACAGCAAATCTGATCATGTCACCCTTCCCCCTGTTTTGAATGAGCCAATGAATTCCCTTTACCTGTGGGTAAGGAGGGAGTGAGAGGCATTCATGACATGTCCCAGGACTACTTTCTCAGCATCATCTCCTTGTGCCTTCTGCCAAATGATGAGCACTTCTCTTAATATACCACATTTTCTGTCAACTCCATGTTAACTTTTGGGATTCATCTCAAGTATTGACTACTGGAAATCTCTTTCTCTGACATCGTAACTCCCCCACCAAGGTTGAAAGAGATGTCCCACCTATATTTTGTAGTATTATCACTCTAATTTGGGCCTCTTTACCTCTATCCTCCAAAAGACCATGACTTCTGCAAAGGTAGACTACATCCTGCACGTTTCTAATGCAAAGCCCTTGGGACACTGGGACACAGCCCAGCATGGAGTTGGAGATCAAAGCATAATTAATGAACAGATGGGTGAACAAACCTCATGACATTTCTCTTCTTTGGTTCATGAGATGACTCACAAATTCACAAAGTTCATGACTTTTAGAGGTCATCAGCGATCAGATAGGGTTTCATGTCTTCTTGGTTACTCTTAAGCTCAGGTCCCCCTTGTCTGAAAAATGACACTCCTATACTGATGGTCTCTAAGTGCCCTTCTATCTATAATTCTGTTATTTATATTCCAGTGAAAGCTACCTGCTATGCTGCTCAGCTAGCATTGATCCAACACTGTTTTTGAAAATGGATTCTCAGATTGGCAAAACAGCCTAGCTCTCAAGATTCTCAAGGTTGTGTGTTGAGGGGAGAGCACGTCCAAACTCCAGAAGAAATATGTCATTTGAAAATGCATATCCAGTGTAATTTTATACCTGGAAAACAAATACTCTGCTCATTACAAACTGAAGAATATACGGCTTGATAAAGTGATCTTAGCAGATCATGAAAGATAAAGAGTGTGATTCTCAATTGAAGAGACGATAGGATCTTTTTATAAAGTTTATCAAAGGGGGCATGGGTTTTAGAAGTTCACAAAATACTGGTAAAGCAAATGCTAACATGACATGGTCAGGAAGAGTATAGACTCTGATATGAAATTCTGGGTTGAAATTCTAAATCTATCCCTTACTAACTCGCTCTGTGATTCTGAACACGTAATTGCCCCAAGCCTTAGTTTTGTCATCAGTAAAATCGGAATTATCATACACATATCACAGTGTCATTATAGGAATTAAATTTTAAAAGATTGCACATAAATCACCTCCAACAGTGCTTGGCATTTAACAGACCCCTAATGAATGATCACAATTATTACAACTCTTACTAATATCCCTTCTCCAAACACAGAGACCATGTTATATGCTCCTTTATATTGCATAGAGCACTCGGGATGTACACAGGCACTCAAGAGATACTAGAAAATTGGTGATAGTAATGATGATAATGAGACAAAGCAATAAGTATCCATGGAATGACATTTGATTTTTAAAAATTAGATACTGAAAAGAGATTGTTTCCATGATTCACTAGCTGTTTTTTTTTTTGATCACAGATTTCTTTTTATTCATGAAATACATCATAGATACCAAGAGTGCTTATGATATATGTGTGCAGTATATATAAAATTATAATAAATCAGACACAGTGAATATCCATGTACTCACCACCCAGTTTAGGAAACAGAACATTACCACCATCTCTGAAATCATCTGGATGCCCCATGCCCCTCCCTGGTAAACCCTCCCTCCCACTTCCCAGGGCAACTGCTACCTTTAACATTATGTTTCTCACATTTACCATTTCTTGCTTTTTTAAAAACAACTTGATTAAGATATAATTCGCAAACCATAAAACACCATTTAACATATACAATTCACTGGTTTGTCGTACATTCACAGATATGTGCAACCATCACTGTGGTAAATTTTAGACTATTTTCACCACTGCAAAAAGAAACCCTATACCTTTTGGCTACCACCCCCTATCCCCTCATCTCCCCACCCTCAGCTCTAAGCAACCACTAATCTACTTTCTGCCCCTGCACATTCTCCTGTTGTGGACATTCCATATGAATGAAATCATCCAATATGTGACCTTTCGTGACAGGCTTCTTTTACTTAACATAATGTTTTCAAGGTCCAGCCATGTCGTGGCATGTATCAGTATTTCATTCCTTTTTGTGGCAGAATAATATTCTATTACATGGAGATACCAATTTTGTTTATCCACTCACCAATTCATGGACATCTGGGTTGTTTCCACCTTTTGGCTATTATGGATAATGCTGCTCGCATTCATGTACAACTTTTGAATAGATGTATGTTTTCACTTCTCTTGGGCATATAATACCTAAGAATGGAACTTCCCAGTCCTATGGTAACTCTTTTTAAACTTTTGAAGAACTGGGTTCACCAGCTTTTATGCTGATTCTCAGAAGACAAAAAGATAAAAGTTTATTAATGATTTACGATGCTAGATCAACCAATTCCACCACAGGTAGACCCTCAGTGCCAGGGCAACTCCTCATCTACCTTATAAATAGTTACATATCAATTATTCATAGATGGGCAGATACCATCTTATAAGAATTGAAATTTTCTAGCTGTTAAAGACAGCCAGTAGCAAGAAGAAAAGAAGACTTATAGAATCAAGGTGTCCCCACTTCCTGACCATTGTTGATTGACTAATTTGACTTTCATTTATTGACTAATAAATTGACTAATTTATTATTATTATTGAATTATTAAATTATTGACTAATTAAATTAAATTAAATTAGTCAATTAAATTATTGACTAATTTGACTTTCCATTATTTTTGTGGATTGTAAGTCCAATGATGATATCATTAAAGGTAGAATATATAAATAGACCAATACGGAAGACTTAAAGAAATATCAATCCATTAGGCATAGGCTGTTTTTTCAGACTTACTTTCCAGCAAGTATGTTTATAAAAATTAAGATAAACCTGCTTCCCACCAAGAGTCTGAATTGCCAGGAATATGTCGATATCACAAGATGACCAGAAAGTGGGCAAGGGGTGGCAAGAAAGAGATTAAGGAACAGAAACTTCATCTGAGAACCTCTGAAATGTGACATCTGGTAAGTCTATTCACACCCTCACGAATCACTGCAGGTCTGACGTGTCAGTCTCTAAAGCCTTCGATACAAGAGTGCTAAGGGCATCTGTCTGTGATTTTCCTACTGAATGCCTGCCTTGTTTTCCACGGTCTGCCGAACTCCGCTGTTATTAGTTATGGCTGGATTGATGGACAGAGAGAGGTGACAGACCAAAAAGTACATTACTTACCTTTCTGTTAGTATGCGGAGGGGGTTAAGAAGTTGGACAACACAGAAATGTCTCTGAATTTTAATATGGTATTTCTGAGTGTCTCTGACTCATGTTATACCATTGCTCAGAAAAATGTGGGGTGGGCTTCAGGAAACAAGGTTCCTAAATACCCCATGGTAACTGGCAGGAAAATATGCTCACTGTTCAGCTACTCATGTGAACCCTATGTCCCCCTGATCTTGAAGTCCCATTAGTTAAGAACAAAGAGAAAATAAAATAAAATTCCTCCTGGTGTCAACTACACTTCAGTTTAAAAGAATTTAAAAAAAAATTAACTCCTCCTTGCAAACAAATGGACTTGCAAAATGATAATATATTTAAAAACTGTATTTACATTTGAAACAGAAATATCACTGTAATACATTTATATTTCATAGAAAATACATACGCAAAGGCTTGTATACTTTCTTAAAATCCAAATACATTCAGACAATCCATACACATGAGACATCAGTATGTAACTTCTCAATGAAACTACTCCTATAACACAACATAAACACTTTTTTTTCTTTCCTGCTTAGTTCTATGGTCAAGATCTACAACATTTACAAGACACAACAATAGTAAAGCAAAGCGTGTCCTAAGACCTCTTTAGGCATCCTAACGTTTTTTTTTTTCTTAACCTTGCTGCTGCAGAATTCTTAGATCTTAGAGATGAAGTGATATGTGTAGAGCTGGAAGTGCTGGAAGGAGAAAATACGGTGGCAATACGTGGAGGCTGAATTGATGTTGGCCCAAACACAATTTTCTCATTTACTGATTCTTTTCACACCAGTCACAGTAAATAGCACAGAACTTTTGGAGACACCAAAATAACTGATGCTTTACTATTAGCACTTTTCAAATCAGTCCTCCTTAGACTGTCACCTTGTGCCAGCTCAAAACAGACTTCACGACAGCAAGTTTCCACTGTGTAATTCCAACATTGCTGTATTTTCCCCAAAGAGGTGTGAAACAGGTCAGTGTGCAGAGCTAATAGCATCAAATTGTTATCTAGGGGGAAAGAATGCATACTGTGGAATTGTTAAGACTGCAAAATTGTAAGCCAGCTGCATGTGTCTCTGTATGCAACTCGAGGACCTATATCTTCTCCTTGCACAGTAGTCTGTAATAGAAGGACTGTCCCTAAATAGCTGATGACGGAATCCAGATTCCCCGTTGCGGGGCCCACACAGACCTTCACACCTGCACCCAGCCCAACTTTCCACCTTCTTGGTCATTATCCTTCTGCCATGTGCCCAAACCAGTGTTACCTGACTTTTTCATATGGCACACTGAGGTAAAGGATGAACCTGCCCAGGGCCTAGGGATTCAGGCCCTAGGAATGACAGAGTCACTGTCCATGCAGATGTGTTACCTTGTGTGGCACTGAGGTTGGGAAGTTCTGACCAGACACCACTTATGGGAAGGTTTCCATGATTTCCTGGACTTGTCAAGTCACCATCACAACTCCAAGCTTCTGCACATGTCATTCCCTCCTCCCAGAACACCCTCACTTCTCTGCAAAAATAAATAGTTCTGGGTCGCCTGGGTGGCTCAGTGGATTAAGTGTACGACTCGACTTTTGATTTCGGCTCAGGTCGTGATTCGCAGTTCGTGGGGTCGAGCCCTGCATGGGGCTCTGCGCTGACAGTGCAGAGCTTGCTGGGGATTCTCTCTCCCTCTCTCTCTGTCCCTTCCCACTTCTCCCCTCCACAAGCACGCACTCTCTCTCAAGATAAATACATAAACATAAATAGATAGTTCTTGTTCTTCAAGATTCCACTCAGACATCATCTGTGCAGCCCTTAGCCTGAAGAATTGGAGACTCTTTCCTGTGCCCTTAGGGCAATTCTCACCCACATAAACCTTCTCCCTATCTGCCTCCTACGCTGCAAGTCAATCCATTGAAGGCTTATTTTCATCTGTATCCCCGGAAGTAAGCAGAGTGCCTGACAAAGAGTAGGTGCTCCGCTGCTGTTCTCTGAAATAATTTAGAACTCATCCAAAACATGCAGAGAAGACAGAATTCAAAACCAGTCTCTAGCCAATAGTGATTTATTCTGAAGCGTATGTGTTCAATTTCACTTGTGGCAGTGCTTGCCATTTATGGATTCCTAAAGAAATTCTTTAAAGCCTCCTTCTGAAAGCCAGCATGCAATCTAGAAGATCTCAAGCAGATGTGAACAGCAGTAGGCAAATTCCCTCGGCCCCTGAGCCTCCCTCCCTCTTGGAGGCTGGTTTAGCTGGAGGCCAATCAATCGCAAGAGTGCTGGTCTCACTCTGAAATCCAGCAACATTCAGCATCTAGAAATATGTCCTAAAGAAATAATCAGCAATGCATGAGCAATTATGTTCAAGATTATTAAATGTAGCATTATTTATAAGAGCACAAATTGGAAATGGCCTAAATGTTCAACAACAGGGGACTGGTTAAATAAATTATGAACATCTCAATGTTAGAATACTAGGCAGCCATTAAAAAAATCATGTTGATAAGAATTTTTCATGACAGAATAAAGATCACTGCCAGAAAGTACAGAATAAACAACACGACATACAGTTTTATCCAATTTAATTAATAGAAACCTGTATATGAATGTCTGCATAAGAAGACTGAGAGGAAATGTACTAACATGTTTAGTGGTGTCTATATCTGAATGATGGAGTAACAGGTGATAATAAACTTTGTTGTGTTCTCCATTCTTCTTCAGTATTTTCCATGTTTCCTATACCAAGCATGCTTTACTTTTGCATGAAGTGGGGGAGTTGAGGTAAGATAGAATGAAGAAAAAAAAAAGAAAGCAGAAGGAAGTGAAGAATGCTGATTGATGGGTTGTCCTGCTCTGGGGAGCACATAACTGTCCAGTCAGGTTCTGGAAATAGGTCTGTTGTCAGTGCCACAGGATACGTAAATAGTAAAGCTCTCCCAGGAATATGTACACAAGGATGGCCAAGTTCTGACTTAGCTTCTGGTAAGCTTACCAGACTCAAAAGTGGATCCAAGTATTGACAGGTTTTCTTGAATTGGTGGAAACCATACTCTGGACCCACACCTCACTTTCCATCTTCGGACTAAACCAAAGACTTAAAATTATAAGTTTGCTTTTAGTTTCATATTTAGAGATATATAGAGGTTTTAAGAAATCACACCAAATTCTTCCTTTGAAGTTCTCATTTTCCTCAGAGAAAATGCTAGATTCAGATCACTGCCAGGAAGACATTTCTTCTCCATCTATACTCTCCTACTACTCCGTTTTCTAAAAACAAGTAAAATTCTATTTTATTCCCAATGTTGCTGAAAAAATTTGTAGAAACACCCAGGATGTGGAAGAGATTGATGAACAGAAGGAGTGGATGGTGTCAAAGAAGGCAACGGAAGAGTCTCCTGAGCATCATATGCCTGGAAGAAGCTGAGATGAGACAGAGCCCAAAAGCACCCTTTGGATTTGGCTTCTAGTGAGCACTGATGATCTTTACCAGAGCGATTTGGGCAGAACCAAAGTCTGAATCACATAGGGCAAAAACTATGAACTATTCTTTATGAGGCTTGTCTAAGAATGGCAGGAGAAACATAGGCCAGTGATCACAAGATCAAGAGAAGAATCCAAATCTGTGTTTGAAGCTACAGTGAGGGAAGCAAAGAAAGGAAGACCAAGGAATATTCAAGACAAAAGGGAATAATGGTGGAGCAGGTCTAGCCCTAGAAGAAAAAAAAAATAAAAGAAGGGCTAAGAACCAGAGCCTAGTGAGAGATCACTCTTGAGCAAAAGAGGCACTTTGTCTTCCAGGGCTCAACCCGGTGATTCTTACCCAGGGAGCCCATCAGAATCTCCTGAGAAGATTTTACAACCCCCACACAGCTGGACCCCACCTGCTGTACTATCCTCTTAAACAACGGGGAGCAAGCCGATAATTTTCTAAAGTTCCGATGTGATTCTGATGCACACTGATGGGGAAAGAGGAGAGGGTGAGTTCTGAGGGAAACATGTCCATAGGTGTAAGGGCAGGAAATTGAAGGAAGAAAGAGTTCAAAGTTCTGTCAACACAAGACGTAGGTCAGGCAGAGAAAGAAGGCAGGGGGCGAGTGGAGCAGTGAAGTCTTAGCATGGCCCCCGGGTATGGCTCAGAGCAAGGCATCTGGGAGCAGGAAGCAGGAACAGCCATCTTACAGAATGTCCAGGAGCACTAATAAACACCATGGAAGTGTTTTCCCCAGGAGGGCTCAGCAATGCAAAGGCCCAATGAGAAGGAGATGGTCAGATGAATCTAAATGTGGGGCTCCATGGGGAATTGACATAAAAGAGCAAAGAAGCAATTTCATATCAACTTCATAGGGCTGTTGGAAGAATTACATAATGCATTTAAATGTAGCCCAGTGTCTCACACAAAACAAGAGTTCAATAAATGCTAGCTGTTATTGTCATTGCTGCTACTGCTGTTGTTATTTACTCCTGGAACCAGGCATAGGGATCCCTGTTTCTTAGGGACCTGTAAAACGTAAGTCAGCAGTTACTTCTCAATTAACAGGAAAATTCACAAACTATGTGGGGTGTTAAACCCTTCAAACAAGAGATGTTAACGGCCATGTATTTGTACATTTATACTTACTTTTGAATAGTTAGTGGTTCAGCATTCTTGTGATAATGACTAAAGATAACTGGTACCATTTCTACCACGAATATGGCAGCACAAAAGACTTTAAAAATTGAATGGTAAATAATGCTGTTTTTAGAAAGTCCACATGAGGCTGGGCCTGTGTATTCCGTTATTGCTGCCCCCACCTCATTTTAAAAGGATTTGTGGAGGTTGTCAAAGACACATACTGAACAAAATTAAGAAAAGAAAGTGAGGCAATCAGTGTAAACAAAACTAAAGGGTAGGGGAATATATACTTGTTGCCCAATGGAAATGAAAGGACATGCTAACCAGTCCTTTTTCTTGATGCCAGTGGTGGGCATAAAATTTGGCTGTGAATCACCTAGCAGTGAATGCAAAGAGAAGAACAGGACCCACACCATAATTCACAGTTTTCAGTAGTAAGGGAAAATGCCGGTAATGTTGTTACTGAAATATAAACATTTCTTCCTTTATATATTGACAGTAATACAGTGAACAATGCCTATAATACTCTCTTTACAACAACACTTAGTCATCTGTTTAAAAAATATCCTTCCCTCATCTTCAAAAACGCTCTTAATTCCTGGTACAAGAGACTAGGTAGCAGCAGGATTAAAGCATAGCTCTCCAAAATCCAGAATATTTTTCTATATTGTTTAGTAGTCCTGATTGCTCCATAGTAGGTAGAATCACCTTGAAACATATCCAGTTCAAATTTATTAATGTTTCTACCTTTTGGAGGAAATGAAATCACTCATTATACATGACTGAGATGATCACTCCTCTACACATAAAGTATAATTTCCAACCTAGAATGCTTTACCAAAGAAAACTATCCAAAAAAAAAAAAAGTCATGAGAACATGATAATGACATGTTCAGACATGCAATGCCCTTTCTCCGAAAGCTACTGAAAGATGTGCTCCTTGATGATAAGGGAGTAAACTAAGAAAGAGAGGATATGGGATCCAGGAAAGATCTGACTCAGAGAGGCAAAGGATGGCAGTGAAGGGAAGCCCAGGATTGGCCAAGGGCACAGGCTGTCCACCCGGAGTGATCAGAGGCTCCAGGAGAAATGACTCCAAGTGGAATACCTGCTGCAGCTAAATATATGGTGAGAGGGCAGTTCATACACAGGGCAAGAGTGTAGGGATACACTGGCGACGATGAGTACATGAGATACCAATCAGACACACAAGAGCTTTGCATTACAAAAGGGAGGGCATTACTCTCTATACCCATTCCTGACATAAAGAAACAAGAGAAGCCTGGTAAGAAATTCATGAAAATGGCTACTTACAGGAGGCAGAGGGACATGAATAGATTAGGACAAGCACAAGAGTGAGGCTTTTTTAAATGTTTCTTTATTTTTGGAAGAGAGAGACAAAGCAAGAGCAGGGGAAGGGTAGAGAGGGAGACACAGAATCCAAAGCAGGCTCCAGGCTTTGAGCTGTCAGCACAGAGCCCAACACGGGGCTTGAACCCATGAACCATGAGATCATGACCTGAGCCAAAGTCGGACACTTAACCGACTGAGCTACCCAGGAGCCCCTGGAATGAGACTTTTGAAGGTACACCTTTTATGTTGCTTTAACTTTTGAGCCATGTCCACGTATTACCTATTCAAAAAATAAATAAAAAGAAAACAAACACTAAAGACCAAAAAAATAAAAAAGAATGTTGCATCCTATGAAATTGATGGCCAGTGAGAGGTGTTACTTGTTCTGGTTTTTCACAGCAACAACTCTTGACCTACACCTGGCTTTCTATATCACACACATCTACAGAGAATCAATGACAAAAGGTCACAGGACATGGCTACAGCCTTGAAAATGAAATCGATGTAGAAAAGAAGTGGGAAGAAGCATTTCCAATTTATCAAAACATGAAATATAGCCACTTGTTTTCTATACAAGTAATAGTGGCTATGTACCCATAGTATGACCTATGTGCGTGTATAGAAATCTAGTAACAAGTTGTTTTTCATGGTGGCGCTTTTAGAATCGTGCGCAGAGTAATTCTTTAAAAAAAAATTTATTTATTTATTTTGAGAAAGAGAGAGAGTGTGTGAGCAGGGGAGGAACAGAGAGAGAGAAAGAGAGAGAACCCCAAGCAGGGTCTGCACTGGCAGCACCGAGCCTGATGCGGGGCTCAAACTCACGAGCTGGGGGATTATGACCTGAGCTGGAACGAAGAGTTGGAGGCTTAACTGACTGAGCCACCCAGGCGCCCCCTGAGTACAGTAATTCTTTGTTAAGCTAGGCTGCTCTGCTCATTGCAAAGGGTTTAGCATCCCTCGTCCCTGCCCACCGAATGCCATTCTGACTCCTCATTTATTGTGACAACCAAAAATGCCTGCCCCAGCACCCTACATTTCCAGAAACCTCTACCCCTGACTGAGAACCACTGGAAGCAATAAGTAAAAAAGAATTAAAACTAAAACTTGCCGACTTTTTTCCCACCACCGCAACTAATTTTCATCAGTTAATTAATTTAATGAATTTTCATAACACATTCGTTAAGAAATCATGAGCAATCTGATCTTACAAATGTTTGGCTGTTACTAAAAATAGTTGTGCCTTGAGTTAAAAAAAAAAAAAACTGATCTAAAGAAAATCTGAGGCATCTAGAATCCCTGCCAGCTTTCAGTCAAACCGACTTCACAGAACGCACAGTTTATTTTTTTTAAGTTCATATATATTCTCTCATTGATTATGCTAATTAAATCTCTTAAGAGTCCTGTGAGTTTGGCAAGGAAAAGATTATTTTCCCCATTTTCACAGGCAGGGAGTCAAAGGCTTAGAGTAGTTAAGCAATTTTTCCAAGCTCATAATTGACAGAACTTGGGGTAGAAACCAGAACTTTTGGTTGCCAGGCTCTGGCAGTTTTTTCTTCTCACTCTAGACAGTATTTCCTCTCTGCCGAGCCAGGAGCACACTGACTCAATTCAAACCTTTAACTCAGTAATTATAAATTTGAAATGTAGCATCTTCTTTTGAAATAGTTAAGGCAGAAAGAATGGTCCTCAGAATGGTCTGACTTGAAACTCAATAAAGCTGACTTTATAAGTTCGCAAAGGTGATAGAGGTAGGTGCAGCCATTATTCCGTTTTACAGGTGAGGAAACGGAGGTAGAGAAAGGAGGAAGCACTGTGTGTCAAAGGTCACACGTTAATAAGGGTGGGATTTGAATGCCGGCAGTCTAGCTCTGAAGAGAAAACTTCTAATCAATTAAACTTAAAAATAAATCACAAGAAAAATTGGTAGACGGGATGCTTTAGATAAGCAATGAGACATTCTCTTTTAGCTTTGTAAATAACATTTAAATCAGTATCCCTCATTAAATGTTGGTTGATTTGTAAAAGCGATTTCACAGAATAGAAACAATCATGTAGGGGCACCTGGCAGGCTCAGTTGGTTGAGCATGTGACTCTTGATCTTGAGGTTGTGTGGGTTCGAGCCCCATGTTGACATTAGTTAAAAATAAGAAAATCTTAAAAAGAAAAGAAAAGAAAAGAAAAGAAAAGGAAAAGAAAAGGAAAAGAAAAGAAAAGAAAAGAAAAGAAAAGAAAAGAAAAGAAAAGAAAAGAAAAGAAAAGAAAAGAAAAGAAAAGAAATAAAAGAAACAATCATGCAGCTAGTCAAATTACCCAGTATTTTAACTACTCAAGCATCAGGCAGATAGTAAGTTACCGATTTTCTACTCCAATAATACTCCTGTGATAACGAAATAACTCAGAAATAAATAAGACTCTTGGACATCTTATTTGGACGACATGAAGGATTTATAATTTTTCTACCCTTCCTTTACCAATGTATACCTTGAAAAGACTAAGTACGCAAATGCACAAAGAATTCCCTAACACCAATAGGGCAAAAGAATGCAACAAAATAGAGGCAGACAGCAGTCTGACTTAATTCAAACAATTTCAAAATAGAGGTGGAGCAGCTGACTCTATTCTACTCCCTGTAGCAGGTTATAATGGTCACGATGGATAACCAATGCAGAAGATGCTTTCTCCTCCACAATTTCGACAGAGAATCTCAAAACTCTATTTGTTAGCCAAGTTTACTCTCTAGAAATAAGAGTATGATGTCCCACTAGGAAATACTACTTAAATTAAAAATTCACAGTTGTCAAACACTTTAACAGAGAGGGTCGTGCTCATACCTGAAAATCCAAACCAGGTGGAAGGCAAGTGAGAAATTAAGGAAAAGCCTGAGCTGTAGCCAAAGAAATCATTGTCTGACTCCTCAGAAGAACCAGAGCTCTACAGAGGTAAGAAAGAAAGGGCTGGAGAAAAGGCAGTTAGGAAAACTCTGTGTGGCCTAAACTTCATCATAATTTATGTTTCATGCCACAGTATAGGCGGACGGGTATACGTGGGCCTATAAAACCAGGATTACAACGCACAACCGAGTTAATAATTACGTTGTCAATAACCCATGACCAAAGAAGAGCTAGAAGAAAAAGCACAGCGTCTACTTGCTACTGGTTCGGTGATGGTCCCTACTGCTACTAGACATTCATTAATCGCAGAGCCTTATGGTTACTCCACTACACCGTCTTCCTAGATGACAGAAATCTGATGCCAGTGTGCATTCCAGGAGTTGCCTGGCAGGGCTCTGGAGCCAGACCAACACAGCATCAGGGACTGAGAAGAACCCAGAGTTCTGCGGTGTGCAGCAGACACTCCACATACCGAGAGCAAACATGGTCCAAAGGCTAGAAAAGATCCCCCAAGTTAACCAGCCAGAGCAAGAGACCATGTCCCCATTTTACAGATGGCAAACAGGCACACGGAAGTGTGATATTCTTCAGTTCACTGGGTCAATACTGAATACCTGAAATAGCAAGCTTAGTAATTGGTTGTAGGGATCATAATAGATCCCATAAGACTAAACCTAGAAGAAAGGAGGAAGAAGGCAGACGTGGAGGAGGCCCTTCCAGCTGAGCTTAGTTTAGGGGGCAGAAGTGGGTAGAGATAGAAGAACACAGGAAGAGGCCCTTCCAGTAGTGGGCAGGAGAGGAAAGGTCAGGAGGAGTTAGAAGGGGATGGGGACTGGAAGGGGATCTCCACTGGTATGTAGTGTGTAAAAGAGGGGAAGGAAAAGCAGAAATGGCTGTTGAGCCAAAGAAAGTGGGAGAAAGAAGTAAAAGAGAACGAGGGCGGCTCTTACAGCAGTCAGTGTGGAAGGGGAGGGAGGTGGGCACAGGGGATGATGAGGATCTTGGCAGGAGTGTCATAAAAAGAAAGCAAGCATCTCTCTAGACGACCTTCAGTACTGCTAAGATTCCAGTAACTTTCCAGAGTTATCTGTTGCAAATTTAGAAACTCTTCTGCTTGTAAAATGAAAACCGCCTTGTTGCTGTGGTCCATTTTCTCTCATTTAAAATGGAGTGGGGCTGGGGGGACAGTCGGCCACCATTATTGAAATAGCAATTTTCATTGGCTTTGTGGCACCTTAAACAGTCTGGGAGGCAAATATTCGCCCTCCCCTGTTCCACACTGGCAGGGAGAGCCAGGTACGCAACGAAGCAGCCACCTACCCTCTGCAAATCGGCACTGGGTAAATACTCTACTGGAATAACAGAGCCTATACCTCCGTTTTCCAGCGGAACAGGAACATCCAAGAGTTTAATGTTTTTAACTTTCATCTAGCGAGTGTTTTGAAGCTCTGGCTACGGGCTGGACTTCCCTAAGTATGCATGAGGAAACACGGGGATGTCCCACTATGGAACACACATGAGAATCTAAGAGCTGTGAGCTGTGCCTCTCTACCACATTAGGCTCATCCGAGCATCTGCTGTAGCCTCATCAATAGTCCAGAAAGGAAGGAGTCCAGGTGCCTCATGGCTGCTTCCTGTCTCCAATCCCTTCAGTAATTACGGTTCTGAGTCAGCTTTCATAACCCGCAGTGAATGACACACCTACTCTGAAGCACACATCCTGATATAACCAAGCCCATAAAAGGCTAAAGATAAAAGAGAAAATCATAACAGTATGATGGGAATCATAACAAGATATAATTTCCATAAAAATCATCTCGGTGGCAGCTTCTTCTAAAAAACGGGGTAAAGTAAACATAATATCTCTCACATTACGTTTATGTTCTGTACCTGGTATAAATTCGATTTCTTCATTAAATAGAAAGGAGGGAAAAGTCTACATAGAGAACTAAAATATTACATGAGGGGTTTTTTTTCCCCATTCAATTTGGAAAGTTTTTGCAAAAGTGGATCATTTATTTATGAAAGCCCTAACTTTCTGATCTTATTTAATGAAGAAAGCTTTAGCTCTGATGAAGGGAAAAGACCACAGTGGCTCAGTTAGCCACCAAGGGAAGCTTTGACAAAGGTGGGGACCAAGACTCGTCAAGGAAGGCCCCTACAGCATGGCGGCTTGGGTAATGGCCATCAGATTCATTCTGCCACTAAGGACCTTTACTTGGTATCAGAAGGTGGACATGCTGGGGGTGCCTGGGTGGCTCAGTCAGTTCAGTGTCCAACTTCAGCTCAGGTCATGATCTCACGGTTCATGAGTTCAAGCCCCTTGTCAGGCTCTGTGCTGACAGCTCAGAGCCTGGACCCTGCTTCAGACCCTGTGTCTCCTTCTCTCTCTGCCTCTCCCCCACCCATGCTGTCTCTCCCTCTCTCAAAAATAAACATTAAAAAAAGAAAAAGAAGAAGATGGACATTCTGTACTCTTGGAGGCAGAAGATATCAGAAAGCAGGCAGATATGGATCAAATCCAGGCTATGGCACTCATCAGCTGCCTCAGTTGTGTTACTTAATTTCTCCGAGCCTCAGTTCCTTTGATAGTCAGATGAGAATGAGAACAGTACCTACCTCAGTGGGTTGTCATAATGAGATGAAATGTTAAAGGTTCTGGCTCGGACAACACATACCAGCCCTCTTTCACTTCCCCTTACCTCTCCTATGGCTAAACCCCAGACCAGCAGAACAGGACACTAAACATCTCTAAATCTCATTTTCTTCAGCTATGAACTGATGAAGGCTGATATATGGGAAAGCATTACATGTATGTACCAACATTAGGAAATATTGTTATTATTGCCAATCAGCACCCCTCCCTCAAAATTGTATTTCATGGAATAAGAGTAAGAAGCATCTCTCAGTTTCTACCCCATCTGCTTACTGCTAAATGTTGATATACTTTTATATTAGTGTCCCCTGAGGGGGATTAAACTGTGCTTTATAGTTATTTTCATTTTCATTTTGTGCACTTAATTAATGCTTTTATCTCTGTGCTCACACTCTGGGGTAAAATTTGAGAAAACCAGAATCTGAAAGGGTAAAGATAAATATTAGCAGTAAGCAACTTGATTCTTACTTATCCTTGCACCCGCAACCCAAAACGCATTGAAAATTTAGCAAACACGTAGCGGGATTAAAACAACAACAGCAACAACAACAACAACAACAACAACAACAACAAGACAAGCAGCAAGAAAAAAAGGAACATGCGTTCCCCTGGGTGAAATTTGCCCTAGAATCCTCAGTAGCTAAGTGCCCAGCACTTTCTCCATCTGGAGAAACAAAACAACTTCAATCTACCATCACCCATTATTGAGAAGAAAAAGTTAAAAACTAAATCTGAAAGGCACTAACATTCTTCTCCTGATATGTATCTCCACTGAGTGAACAGAAGGGCCACATGTAGCCTCCAGATGTACATGGCCTTCAACTCCAAGCTGTTTAAAATACACAAACCATAGCCCCCTTTCCCCCATTGTTGAGAAGATGAGGAGCTCGATGGACAGGTGAAGGCTGGGATTGAACCCCATCCTACCATCTCCTCCACACCACATGTGCCTGGTGGCTTTCAGAGAAACACCAGTGCACCTAGTCACTCTGTCTTCTCATTCAGGATGCCAAATGCTAACTAACCATAATCAGGAGTTTTGATTATGGAATTTTCTCTTTCTCTCTCCATTCCTAGTATGAACACCATGTTTTCTCTAACTTCTAATCATTTTTCCTCTGTCCTTTCTGCCAATTTCTAGGTTCTTCCCACCCATCCCAGTGTTTCTTCTGGCCAGTGCTTTGCACTAGCTTTGCATGGATATCATGCCAGAAGAATGGAAATTTATATTCACAATTTTGTAACAAACAGGTAAGGCAAAGTTAAATAAAGAGAAATCAGAAGCCAGATGAGAGCAGCAATTTATACAGGGTTCTTTGGTCCACTGGGACTCTTAAAAGAACCCCAATAACATCAGTTTAAAGAGGTTCTCAGCATCTGACTGTAGAAATACACAATTTTGGACAAAGTATATTCTCTCCTCCGATAGTGAAGAATAAACATCTCCTGACTCTGGTTCTCTAATGCTAGATAACCAATGACTTCAAAACTTAGTGGCTCGAAATAACAGCTTTTTGTTATTTGTCATGATTCTAGGGGCTCTTGCTTCCCATCTGAAGCTCAAATCACCTGAAGGCTTTTCCTCACATGCTGGCATCTTGCTGAGATCACTGGTTGGCATTCCTCTCTCCAGACAACCTCTCCAAACAAGTATCTTAGACTTCTTCCCCACAGGGCAGTCTCAGAATAGTCGGACTTCTTACATGGCAGCTGGCTGCTCCCAGAGCTAGTATTCTGATACGCAGGAAGTCAAGGCTGAAGTCTCTTAAAACCTTTGCCCAAAAAACTGGCAGTCACTTCTGCCATACTTTATACAACAAAGCTGTCATCAGACCCATTCAGATTGAAAGGGAAAGGGGGACAGACCCCACCCGTCAAAAGAAGAACCGAGTTTGAAGACCGCATTAACAAACCACACTCAGATAGCCTTGCATGATCTCCATCACAAACGTGGGGCTGATGGCAGACTGAGCCCTAGCGAATCATCTACACATGTAGATGCCTACTCCCACAGGACAACATAACCTTAATGCTGGGAGATAAAAGGAGGCATTGGTCAACTGTGCTAGTTGGCTATTCACAGTGCTTTCATTTCACTGCCAGTCACCAAGGTTGGGGAAGTGACTGGAGAGAAAGAATAAGAGCTTTCTTTGATCACTAGCAAGTCATCAAATTTCCATATGCATTGCCTGTGTTTTAATGTCTCCCAGTTAAAAAAAAATACCATTTGTATTTTCATGGAGGTACAATAGGTTTAGCTTCAAATTTTGATCATTTTAAGACTTCACTGCTCCTCTTCTTGTACTGGTCCTCCAAGTGCAGATGAATGGATAATTAGTCAGCGTTATTGGACAAATAGATTTGCAGGACATTAGCAATGTAAACTCATGCTTGAATTCCTGCTGTGAATATTCATTTAGATAAGCAGCAAAACTTCAGGTTATTTTAAATTAGACCCAGACATCAATCCTACGACTACTGGAGACTGTATCTGTATATAAAACTGCTCATTAAAGCCAGGCAAGAAAGAAGTAACTCCTGGAAAGGCCAACTGAGCAATTACACCAGAGCTTATCCCCACCAGTGACTCGTTAATGAATATCTCTGGTGTTCCAGCCCTGGAAGAACCCACAAAGGACAAGGCAAGGAGTTTTCAGTTTTAGATGACTACTAAACCCCGAGGGAACTGGTTCTCTTTGAATCCTTTGTCTTCCCCCTTCCTGATAACTGCAGGCAAGTAGGTGGCTTTTTTTGCCCTGCTTGTCTGGTTTCATAACAGCCTATTTCAAATTTCCTGAGTGACTTCTTCAGAAATCTCATATCATCAGTTACTTGAGTTCTTCCTTGCCCCACATGGTCAAAATAAGATAGGACAGCTCTAATAGCTCTTCAGCGGAGGGGAGGGCAGTTCTTCCCTGGTGCGGACAAGGCAAGGGGGACAGTGAGGCAACATCAAGAGCTTCTTGCTTCACCGGCATCAAGTGTCCAGAGTACAACACAGACAGCAGCTTATGGTGACCAGGATGGGCATGGAGAAAAGGGTGCACAGTGTCAACATGGAAACTGGGTTAAGAAAATCCCGGGGGAAAAAATAGATAGCTAATTAGAGTTTTCCAATCAACACACACAAACCGGAATGGATTTTCAAAGATGTTCCTCTTTTTTTGTGTGCCAGAATTTAAGCCTTTTTCTGAGCACCAGGAAGTTACAGCCGACAGAAGGGGATTTGGTGATAGAAAATAATAATAAAAGAAAGTGATCATAAAAGAGCTATTCGTTGAGCCCTTACAATATGCCAGGTGGATACTATGACTAATCGCATTTTACACATGAGGAAAATGGGGCACAAATACATTTAATAACCAGACGAAGAGCACTTAGCAAGCCGGGGGGCAGAGCTGCCCAACAATGGAGTTCATACTCTTCACTACCACTAGCATAAAGATGAAACAGAAGTTTTCTGGCTGGACAAGGCTGGTATCTAATCCCAACTCCATCATTACTGTGCCTGACATGTGACTTTAGTTGTTAGCCTCTCTGAGCCTCAGTTTCCTCACTTAATTCTTCCAGGTGCTATGAATTCCCAGAACATAGTTGGTTTTCAATAAACTATAGGTATTTTTATCATGAAGGCCAGAGAGAAAATGGTCAAGTTAACAACATAAGCCACAATAATGAGAAGGAAACCCAGAAGCATCAGGAACATGAACACTCCATGCTGAGCTGAGCAGGAAAACCGTACCTTAGAGAGGACTCTTTCCAGGGCCTTGATCCCCTCTTCACACGTGAACTAGACCCAATCTTGAGAGAGTCTGTATAGTCTGTGTTCACAACTCAAAGAATTAACATAGGTTTCCTTTCCCTTTTACCTGGAGATATATAAATACATAATATCTGACATACAAAACTATATTTTTACTCATATCCAATCTTTTCTAACTCCAACAGGTCTCTACATCTGAGTCTAAATTAAGTCCTCTCCAGGCACAGTTCTGATTAAATCCCACTGGCTTCAGAGCCATTGAATCATCTTCAATGCCAAGTGAATGAAATCCAATCTCTGTGGTCTTGCCTCCTCTACCTCACAGCAGAGATTTAGGCTTCCATCCTAATGCTATCTCCCCTCATGCCTCATCTAGAACTCCTCTTCTAGGAAGGACAAGGTCCGTCAGCCCACTTCTCCCTGGACATATTTACCTTGGCTCATACCTTTCTATTGCCTTTGTACTGGCTGGTTCCCCTGAGCACCTGCTCATTTTCTCCTGCTCAAATCCCTATGATCTGTTAAGACCCCACTAAAGGGCCTTCTCTTCCAATAAAACTCCTGATACAGTCTGAATGTTTGAGCCTCCCCTAAAATTCATATGTTGAACCCCCAAGGTGATGGTATTAGGAAGTAGGCTTTGGGAAGTGATTAGGTCATGGGAGTGAGCCTCATTAATGGGATTAGTGCCCTTATTTTTAAAAAGGGCCCAGAGAGCTTCCTTGTCCCTTTCACTGTGAGAAGATGCTCTTAAGTCTGTGACGCAGCGAAGGGCCCTTACCCCAACCATGCTGGTGCCCGGTCACACAGTGATAAATATCTGTTGTTTATAAGCTGCCCAGCATGTAATATTTTGGTGTAGAGCCCAAACAGACTAAGACACACATCCCATCAGCAGTTCAGGCCCCAGCAATCCATTCTCTTCTTCCTCTAAATTCCTACCATGTATATAGCCTTCTTCTCTCCAATGCATGTATACACGGTTCAGTATTGCTATGTAACTTCCCCCAGGGAAATCCTTCTCTCTCCAATGATGCCCATATGCAACTTGAGACAACATATATGATTAAGAGTATAGGGTTGTAGTCGGGCAAATCTAAAGTCAAACCACAACTCTGCAATTTTCTAGCTATATGACCTTGAGCAAGCTATTTAACCTCTCTAAATAGTATTTTCCTCTCCTATAAAATAGGATAATAATATCAGTCATCTCCTATGATTTGGGGGTGGGTTCATACCAGGCACATATGAGTGCTGAATAACATCAGCTATAATTATTATCAATACTCATTTCTCATACTTTTTTCTATCCCCGATAGCACTATCTAATCTATGTATCTATCCAACCACCTATCCATTCATCCATCTTTCCATCTATCTGTGTAAGACACTCAATGAATCTTTGCCTACTGCCTAATTTGGATGCACCAATCCTTCTCAAATTTCCATTTCTCCAAGAAGCTCAAAGCTGTTTCTAGTTTATTAATCTGGCATTGAAACTCAAGAAGAGTCTCCAGATAGGATCTCACAGAGAGCCTGCGGATTTCCAGGAGGCTGAAAGGGGAGTGAAAAGTGATCATTTCCTTAGTTCAGATATGCCGGTTTGAAGAACAGCTGAATAATTCATTAGGTCTTTTAAGGTACATTGATCAGATTCTGCTCTTTGAGAAGCATTTTACCTTGAAGTAAACTATTTGTCATTCTCCTTTCAAATGAGAGGTAGATAATAGACTGCCTCTCTTTAACAAAACTATAATAAAGGTCTAAATGATAATAATCCCTTAGACTTGCAGAGTGCATCACAGTTTATAAAGCACATTCATATCTATCATCCCATTCCATCCTTCCAACAGCCCCATCAGACAACCAGAGGGCTTATCTCAGTGTGATAAATGGGAATGCTCAGGAATGTTCAAGAGCTTTCCCACATGCCAATTTGTTCGTTCAAATATTCCAACTCCTAATTCAGTGCTCCTTTTACAGCACCATAGGATTTAAAACTATTTGCGCATCTTTACAAAGAGATACGCAGCTGGAAAGAATGGACCCCACTGCTAATTTGTATTCTAGCTAAAGTACTTGTATTATCACCTTGGAGATATGAATGCAAAGCAAAACTGTCAAATGGCATGTAAGGCAGCTCAATACTTACATGAGGCTAAGTGGGAGACCTTGGTTGAAAGTCTATTTTAATGCAGCCATTTTCAGGGAATTTCATACTTGTTTTCCTAGAGTGAAACAGTATACAGCTCCAGCCTCCAGGAATTTCCTGTTTCCATACTCAGTGTGGGCCACATGTTGGTACTCTTCCTACACCTACTGTTTTACCAGGACCCTTCACCCACTGCCCTCCAGCTGCCCAACCAGCTACCTGGCTCCCCCTGAGACGTAGAGCATGTTCTAGCTGAACACCTATTCGGGGGCTATTTCCATCTGCAACCTGCTCCCTTCTCTCATTCACACCTCTGAGCAATTACCTCAGAGAGACCTTCAGCCCATCTTATCACATACCATCCACACGCACACACCCTGTAACCACTTCCCTACTTTCACCATGGTACTTATCACAATTTGACACTTCACAATTCTTTTATGTCTCTGTTTATGAGTGGTCTCCCCTCTAGAATGTAAGTTCCATAAAGACAGGCTTTTGTTTGGTTCACCACTATCCCACCAGTACTTAGAACAGTGCCTGACAATAAGAAGCTCCCAATAAATACTTGTTGAATAAGGGAATGCAGCCTACAAATTTCCCTGTTTAGAACCCCTACTTCTTCCGATGTGAAAAGATTCTTACTTATGAAACTAAAAGAACAGAAACGAATCTCACAACTAGGACAAATGCAGAGACAATCAGTGCCATGGAAGGGATGCAAAACATGTGGGCAGAATCCCTGAGACCAGAACAACCATGACTGCAACTAGGTTACATCACTAGAGCTAATGCCATTCACTTGATAAGAACAGATTAATGACCAATACTCCTCTCCTACCCCAACCAACTGACTGTCTCATTGCCTAAGGCAATTCCATCAAATGCCTCCAGCTGTTTCTTTTGAAAAAAGATTCGAGTTATTTCCTGGATTTCACATGTATGACAATAAATTGGCATTTACCAGCTGGGAGTAGCACAACCTGACATTACCCATTTCAATCTGATACAGTAACAACTATTCAACATTGGTCATGAAGTATTCTTCCTAAAAATATTTAACCTGTATGTAATAATGAGAAAATCATCACATGTCCAGAAGGTGGGATATTAACCAGGGTAACTGGCCAGGACTCCAAAAAAATCAGTGTCAGGAAGAAAAAAAAGGGACTGGAAGACTCTCCTAGATTAAATACATAATACATACATACAAACGAATGAATGAATGAATGAATGAATGAATGAATGAGTAAATAAATAAATAACTAGGTTGGACCCTGGGATGGGGAAAACATAACTAAAATTAGGAAACTGGGAAAATTTAATATGGAATGCATAGTTTACAGAAGCTCCATCAGCTATACCCATTTACTCTGCATTATTGAAAACCAAGATCCAGTTTATCATCAGTCACCCCTACAAGTAATCATTATGCATTTTCCACATACATCACGTCCTCTAGTTACATACATCTGGTCACAATAAAATCTGCATCCTGGGGCGCCTGGGTGGCGCAGTCGGTTAAGCGTCCGACTTCAGCCAGGTCACGATCTCGCGGTCTGTGAGTTCGAGCCCCGCGTCAGGCTCTGGGCTGATGGCTCAGAGCCTGGAGCCTGTTTCTGATTCTGTGTCTCCCTCTCTCTCTGCCCCTCCCCCGTTCATGCTATGTCTCTCTCTGTCCCAAAAATAAATAAACGTTGAAAAAAAACATTTAAAAAAAAATCTGCATCCTGAGTTCAATAGGGCTTAGCCTCCGTGGAGCATCTTTAATGCTAACTGGAAGAGACAGGGTTTATACATGCTTATTTAGAAGATGATTATGAAAACTGTATTCCCTAAGCCTGCCTTTTGGATTTTTATTATTCCTTCTATTTCTCCACCTCCCTCCCTCTCTCTTTGTATTGGCAGGGGTGGGGGATATGTCAATTAACATTTAGTAAGTTCTGGCATTGAATACATTAAATACTACATTAAATACTACTTCAGCCACTAAATTATAAATTCCTTGAGAGTAGAAATGATACCTGGTTAATCTTTGCATTCCTTGTGGCAAAAAAAAATGTCTCACATAGAGTACATAGTTCATAAGTGGTTGAATTCTGGGTGAGGAGATGGGCTAAATGGGTGATGGACATTAAGGAAGGCACTTGTTGGAATGAGCACTGGGTGTTGTATGTAGGTGGTGAATCACTAAATTCTACTCCTGAAACCACTATTAAACTATATGTTAACTAAGTTGGATTTAAATAAAATTTTTAAAAAAGATTAATAATAACTAATAATGACAATAAAAATTAAATAAATGAAAATTACTGTACTTCAATTTAGAACATGTAGTGACTATTGCTCGAATTTTTAAATGACCCCGAATCTCTGTACTTTGAAACGTACTGAGGAACTAATACATTTTTCAGATTTTGCTACTTTCATTCAGTTGCCAAGTCTCTTAAACATTTCATGAAATGTTTAACAATAAAACTACTCTTCACATCTCAAGAAATATTTTTGAAGAAATTGGAAAATCAAGACATTCTTTCCATGTATAAAAAATTCAACAAGTGATTCAATAAGTCAATATCATACCTTATTTCAAAATGAAAAGGCATGAAGAGCATTTACTAAGATCTTCTGAATACTCTTACCTACATCTGCTAAAAAAAAAAAAAAAAGGGCTTGTTTCACCAAATAATCCTTGCAGCATGATTTATCCACCTTTCTGCATCCATATCAACCACATCTTCACTCACCTTCTCCAATGAGAAATTTTATAGTTGCTTATTTCTTTAGTATTTATTGAATTGATTCTGGCAATGTGAAAAGTGTTATAATATTTAAAAATCATTTAACTTTCTCCTTTACAGCTCCCTCCTTGCTTTTTTAAGTTCCCTTTCCATTTGGGAATCTTGACATTTGTAAATGTCCTGGATCATCAGGCTCTGAGACATTCAAATTCTACTTTACTGAAATCAGACTGCGTGGGGCGCCTGGGTGGCTCAGTCAGTTAAGCATCTGACTTTGACTCAGGTCATGATCTCAGGGTTCGTGAGTTCAAGCCTTGCATCAGGCTCCATGCTCATAGCACGGAACCTGCTTGGGATTCTCTCTCTCTGCCCCTCCCCAACTCGTGCTTTCTCTCTCACTCTCTCAAAATAAATAATTAAACTTAAAAAAAATCTGTGTGCTGAATTTCAACAATTATGTTTCCTCTACACTTGCTGACATTCTTTCATGGGCATTAAGACCACTACCTTCACTGGGGCCTCATGCACCCCCTTCCTATAATCAAAATGGTTTGTAAGGCAAGCTTTTTCTAAGACCACATAGCATATCCCAAAGAATTACCACGACCTAGTTCTAGAACATCACTCCAGATAGATTTCAACCAGTGGCAAAATATACAAAACATCTTTACTTCAGCAGCTGAGCCTCGTTTCTAAGAACCACTCCCTCTCTGAGAGGCTAACCAGAGGAAATCACCCCCTCGGAGAAAAAGAGACCATGGGCTTGGTCCCCGTCCAGCCACCACCCAGCTGCACAATCCTGAGATGTGTGTCTCTGAGCTTCAGTTTCCTCATCTTTATAATAAAGCAGTTATACTAGGTCATCTCTCACTTGCCTTCCAATTCTAAGATTCTGTAATTCCACTGAGTGTTCCTATTTGGGACAGAGGAGAAACATGATTATCAAATCTTATATATGTACACACACACACACACACACACACACACACACACACACACACAGCAGCTTTGGGTAGCTCTTCATTATCTTGCTACTTCCATGTATTTTGGGTGCTCTGGCAACTTCCAAAAGGACCTATAAGAACTTAGAGATTAAAACACAGCCCAAATCTATGACATAGCAATTGTACTCTTAGGTCTATATCCAAGAGAAATAAAAACATACGTCCACACAAAACTCGTACACAAATATTCACATCAGCATTATTCACACTAGCAAAAAAATGAAAATAACAAAAATGTCTATCAGTTAATGAATGGATAAATAAAATGTGATGTATCCATACAATGGTATATTATTCAGAAGGGAATGGAATACTAATACTTGCTACAACATGGATGAATCTTTTTTGTAATTTTTTTTATCGTTTATTCATTTTTGAGAGACAGAGCATGAACAGGGGAGGGAGGGGCAGAGAAAGAGTGAGAGAAAGCATCTGAAGCAGGCTCCAGGCTCTGAGCCATCAGCACAGAGCCCGATGCTGGGCTCGAACCCACGACCAGGAGATCATGACCTGAGCTTAAGTTGGGCACTTAACCGCCTGAGCCACCAAGGCACCCCCAACATGGATGAATCTTGCAACCATCCCACTAAGTGAAAGAAGCCAGTCCCAAAAGACCACATGTTCTATAAATCTATTTATATGAAATGTCCATTATAGGCAAATCTATTAATACAGAAAGTAAATTAATGGTTGCCTCAGGCTGGAGTGGAGAGAGAGTTGGAGGGAAATGGGAAGTAACTGCTAATAAGTAAAAGGTTTCTTTTGGGGGTGATGAAATTTTCTAAACTTGATTGTGATGATGGCTGCACAGCTCTGTGAATATACTAACATCCACTGAATTGCACACCTCACCTCAAATGGATGACTTGTATGGTATTTGAACTATAGCTGAACAAGACTGGTTTTAAAATATTAACAAATAAACATGCCCCAGGTTTCTGCCTAAGGATAAAAGAATTAAAAAAAAAAAAAACTTTTGAAGCAAGCCCTGGGTTCAAATCCCATTGCTCCTCCTCAATAGCTGTGTGACCTTGAGCCTGTCTCTGACCCCACAAGGCAGAAATGACCCATCATGGTAAATTCATCCGTGTGGAAGATGTCCTCTAGGGACACAGCCTACCAGCCTATCATCTAGAAAACACACACTTCTTTCCACTGCCCTTGTTTGGTACTGCACATAAAGTAATGTTATGGTTCAACTTCATGCGTATTCTTCTGAGGCCATATTATTATCAGCCTTTTGGGTGTCCATGATTGTGCCCCACAAATACACACACATTTATACATATGCATTCAAATTCACACACTGTTTCTAATTAGGCCATTTACTTCTGCGAGTTGGTAATTTAGACTGTAAACACAAAGGTAATATTTCCATGGCTTTAAAAAACTAGCTAAGTGATGTCCACTTTAACTCAATAATTTGTTGTTTTTTAAACTCTCTACTTTCTCAAAATACCTTCTTTTGTTTTATTACTTTTTTTAAGAACTACTATCAGAAAATGAGAAAATAGGGGCCCCTGTGTGGCCCAGTCAGTTGAGCATCTGACTCTTGATTTCTGCTCAGACTATGATCACAGGGTTGTAGAATTGAGCCCCACGATTCTCCCTCTCTGTCTCTGTCTCTCTCTCTCTCTCTCTCTCTCTCTCTCTCTCTCTGTCTCTCTCCCTCTGTCCCTCTCCCCTGCTCTCTCGCTCTGTCTCTAAAATAAATTTTTAAAAAGATAGAAAATGAGAAAATAAGCTTGCTTTTGGCAATCATACAGTCATCAAACATCTAACATAGGGTTGGGCAAAATGGGAAAAGGAGAGTGGGAGGTATAGGCTTCCAGGTATGGGATGAATAAATCATGGGAATAAAAGACACAGCATAGGGAATATAATCAATGATATTGTAAGAACATTGTAGGGTGACAGATAGTAGCTACACTTACTTGTGATGAGCAGAGCATAATATATAAACTTGTGAATCATTATGTTGTACACCTGAAACTAATGTACCATTGTGTGTCAACTATACTCAAAAATAAATAAATAGATAGATAGATAGATAGATAGATAGATAGATAGATAAAACCTAACATGTACCAGAAGTTGTGCAAAGCACTCAAGATACAAAGATGAATATGGGACCCTAGTTAGCCTTAACTCTTGAAGAGCTCATCGTCCAGTGAAACCATAGTAAAAAAATTCTTTTTTAACTTTCAAAATTTTTTCAGCTTTACTGAAATATAAATGACATATAACATTTTGTAAGTTTAAGGTGTATGACCTGTTGATTCAATACACTTATTATATACTGCAAACGATTACCCCTGCAGCATTAGCTAACACCTCCATCCAGTCACATAATTACCGTTTCTTTTTTATAATGAGAACATTCAAGATCTACTCTCTTCACAACTTTCAAGTATACAATAAATTATTGCTAACTATAATCACGGTGCTGTGCATTAGATCCCAGAACTTATTCATTTTCTAACTAGAAGTCCAACTAGATGACCAACATCTCATTTCCCCCACCCTCGACCCCTGAAAAAAAATTTTTTTAATCAACCAAACTAATTCTCTTCATTGATATAAAATAATGAGTTCTTGTTAGTGTTCTAATACCTCCCAGATGGGTTGGCTTCGAGCAGCTGAAATCTTTGGAAACTTAGAATCATCCCCTGCACCAATGAGAAGGCAGACCAAGAAGTCTATCACACTCTTCTCCAATGAAAATATGCCATTTTAAGCCAGGTTGAACTTTCCCTCCATTTTTATAAAGTTCCATGGCTAAAGCTGAAGATATTTTAGCCAATATGCAAATCAGTCAATGTGCAGCACTGTGTCGATATGTGAATACTTATTACATTGCTATATAAACCTGTACACATGTTACTAAATAGAAAAAAGGACTACAATCACCCAGATCATTTAAAACCAAACTCTTTACATTAAAAATAATCTGAATTCATATATATTGGTATATGGTGTTTATGTGCACTCCCACTCAATTTACACATGATTAATTTGTGTGCTTTAGAAAAAAGCAATGAAATCATTACCTGTTTTTAATATGTATACACTAATTTCAAAATCCACAATTTAAGCAACCTGCCAAATATTAAAACATGGGTATGCAAACTAACAATTCTTCTCAGATATCTGTTAGTAATGTTATAAATAGTAACGCTAATTCACACTAATATAAATGCCAACTTTTTGCCACCTCTTTGGCTAAATAGAGAAGTATGCATAATCTGACTCCCTATAAATTCTAATTTTAAGAAATTATATTTATCACTATGCTATATTTATTACCCATACCTACACAGTATTTATCCAAAATTCTATGCAAAAGACATCTCATTGGTAACTTTTCCCGTATTAAAAAAAAAAAAAAGTTTTAATGTTTTAAGTAGAACAATATGTGTTCTATTTAATCAAAAAAAAGGAAAAAATGACAGCAACATGAATGTAAAAATTGCACATTTTTTCAACATCAAAGTCATCTTGGAATACATACAAAACTATTTTAAACAGGAATGAACTTTATTCAGGTCTACCTGAATAATTGCCTCAAATTTTTGCCCATTTTGACTGGAGCTCCATCCTATCTATACCCTCAAATCTTCCTCCCCTTCTTCGTACTTGTCCATTACCCCTTCTCAGCACCCCCTGACACTGTTAACACTTCACTGCTTTGCTTATAAGGCCACAGATTACTCAGGTCCAACACCAGGTACCAATGACTGAGGAGGGGAGAGGTTAAGGTCACTGGATTTGGAGAAGGCAATGAACAGCAAGATCCAGGTGTTAAATGATCATCTACCTGGACAAATAATTAAGTCAAAAATGATGAAGACAGGTACAGCCACTGTGGGAAACAGTATTACGGTTCCCTCCATAAAATTAAAAATAGAACTACCCTATGATCCAGCAATTCCATTTCTTGGTATTTATACAAAGAAAATGAAAACACTAACTTAAAAAGATTTTGCACTCACTGAAGGATAAACTATTTACAATAACCAAGATACAGCCTAAATGGGTGCATGGACAAAGAAAATGTGGTATTTATGTACAATGGAATATTATTCAGCCATAAAAAAAGAAATCTTGCCATTTGTGATAACACAGATGGTTCCTGAAGGCATTATGGTAAGTGAGATAAGTCAGACAGAGAAAGACATTGTATGATCTCACTTTCCCACTTATGTACTTACATGTGGAATCTAAAAAACAAACACAAACTCATAGATACGGAGAACAGATTGGTGGTTACCAGAGGCAGAGGGTGGAAGGGTAAGCAAAAACGGGCCAAAGAGGTCAAAAGGTACAATCTTCCTGTTATAAAACAAGTAAGTCATAGGTATGTAACGTACTACATGGTGATTAGAGTTAATAATATGGTATTGCATTTTTAAAATTTGCTAAGAGAGTTAATCTTAAAAGTTCTCATTACAAGAAAAAAGAAACTAAGTATTTATGGTAGCAGATGTTAACTATACTAATTGTGGTGATCGTTTCATAATATATACAAACATTGAATAATTATATTGTACACCAAAAACTAATATGATTTTATATTGTCAATTATACCTTAACTTAAAAAAATAAAAGAATGAAGAAGACAATAAACAAATGGAAAACAGATGTAAGATCTTCAAAGATGAGTAGAAGTGACCATGGTCTTGATAGATAGCAGACAAAAAAGATGCAGAGTGATAAAGTGTAACATTTGGGAGCTGAATTAAATGATCTCAAAGATGCCATCCATTGCTAACAAAGGGGCCCTGAAAACATCTCAAGAATACTAGTAGTGACCTCCTGTAGATTCTTCATCAGAATGCCCAGACAGATCTATTTTCACACCTCCCTTGTCCTTCTAAAATCCCTAGTCACTTCCTCTCCACCTCAACAGATAATCTGGCTTCCTTCTTTACTAAAAAAAAAAAAAAAAAAAAAAAAAAAAAAAAAAAAAAAATCAAGGTCATCAGAAAGAGATTCGGCACAGACTCTCTTTTCGGTCTCAGTTCTTACACTTCTTCATCTATTTTCTGTTCCCTAATAGAGGAAAATCCTTCCTGGCTTCTAGCATTAAACCCTCTGCTTTTCATCCTCTTTTCTTAATCAAGTATTGTAGAGTGCCTCCATAATCGAAGAGCATGAACTAGTTTATTAAGCTTGTGAAAGTTTATAAACCTCCCCAATACTCAGCTTCTTTAGCTATAAAATGGAATATAATGTCCACCATTCAAGACAGTTGTAAGATTTAAATATGATAATAGACTAAAGTAGCTGCCCCAAAGTAGGGTGCTTAACAATAACTAGCTATTATTATTACCCTCTCAGGGCTGTCTCCTTCAATTACCATGCACACTTCCTCTCACACTAACTGCAAAATCCATTTAGAGCTGACTTCAGAGAGGTGGTCTACCCACTGGGAACATAGCCCTGAACAAAAGCAAGGGAAAGTCCTTGCCCTCACGGAGTTTATAGCCTAGCAGGCAGAGAGAGAGAGGCAATAAATAAAACACAGAAGTAAATTATATAGTGTTAAAAGATGCTAAGCCCTATGGAGTCACAATTTATGAAAGCATGTACTGGGAGGCCTCACTTTACACACTTAAATGCATGTAAGCAAAAACCTGAATGAGGCAACTGGCCAAGCAGATATCTGGAGAAGAGTATTCCTGAGAGGGCCAAGGCAGGAGCATTCTGGATGGTCTGAAGGATAGCAAAAAGGCTGGTGTCACTGACGCCAGTGAGCAAGGGGGAGGACAGTAGATAAAGGCAGAACAATGAGGGGAGGGGAGCAGAAGCCGTGCAGATCAGACCTGACAGAGCCTTGAAGGCCACTGTAAGGAATTCAGCATTTACTTTGAGTGGGTCAAAGAGTAGGAGCCTCTGGTGAAATCTGCACAGTGGCATGATCCAACTTCACCTTTGTTAGGATCGCTCTAAACACTGTTGAGGACAGGCTCAAGGTCAAGAAAGGAAGAGGAAGACCAGTTAGGAGACTATTTCAATAATTCAGGACAAAGATGATAGTGGCTGGTTGGTGTCAATAGAGGTTGAGAAGTCGTTGGGCCCTGGATATATTTTTGAAGGGAATGTAATACCAAAAGGATTTTCTGATCCATCCAATTGCAATGCAGAAAAAGGGAGGGGCCAATGATGATTTCCAAGGATTTTGTCCAGAGCAACTGGAAGAACCCATTGGCCCTTTCCTGAGCAAGGCAGGAGGGTAATGAATGCCTTTATCTCTCCCGGACCATTGCTTCCTGCCCACTAACAGCCCAAAGGTCTTCTTGCTTTAAGAATAGAAAAGAAAGCATGTCAGCTTTCTGCTCTCCTAATCTCTCCTAATGCTTGACACTAAATTTCCTTGCAAAATTGCTCTGTGACCACTGCCTTCACTTTTCCCTTCTTCTACAAATGACACTTCCCTTCTTCTACAAACAACACTCCTGCAGGGCAATGAGGACATTCCAATCTTCCAGCCCAGACTCTGGAATTCTGTGCTGTAACCTTCTTGCCACACTGCAGCATTTGGCATTGCCCAAATACCTCCTTCCTCAAAGTCTAGCCTTGGTGGGAAGATCGAGTATCCTGGTTCACTGTAATGGCTATGATAGCTCCTCCCACATTCTCCTTTCTCCTTTACTCTCTCCTTCATTTCTGTTCTCAAGGATCAGATCCCCTAAATTCCTCTCTGTCCCTCTGAAGCTACACTACCAGGACCTTTCACTCACAGCCATTCTAAGTGTTCCCTTCATGGGGTCGCCAGCAGCCCATTCAGCGCCTGCAACATTGTTGACTGCACAAACGAATGAATCAATCTGTCCATCAATCGTCATATCTCTATTTAGTTTTCACCTGTCTCCCAAGCCTCGCTCTGCTATTATAGCCACGCGCTGTACATTCCTTTTAAGTTCACCGAGTCTAAAGAAACACTCCATCTTAACTATCCCTCCACAAAGCAAGCAGCTGTATTCTATCATATTTTTTTCTTTTTAAAGTTTATTTATTTATTTTGAGGGGGGGGGGAGAGAGAGATCCCAAGCAGGCTTCCCACTGTCAGCACAGAGCCCGACGTGGGGTTTGAACCCACAAACTGTGAGATCATGACCTGAGCCGAAATCAAGAGGGGGATGCTTAACCAAATGAGCCACCAAGGCACCCCTGACTATCATATTTATTTTAAGGATGTAACGACCCCTGAATAAAAACTTTTATTTCTTCCAGATTAAGATTTCTACAAGAGCCTCCCTTCTGCCCTTCCCATTTCATTTTACAATGCTACCAGCTTAATTTTGTAAAACACTGGTTTGATCATGTCACTCGTCCAATCAATGTTTATTAGTACCACATTGGCTTCAGAAGTTGAGAGAGAGAGAGAAAAACAGAGACAGAGAGAGAGAGAAAAGAGGAAGGAGAGAGAGAGAGAGCAAGAGGTTGTCTCTCCACCCCTCCAACAAGCCTTACACAGCACTGCTCACACAGTTCCCCGCCTAGTTGTTTCTCCTCCAGCCTCTCTTCAGACCGTACCCTGTACTATGTGTTCATCAATGTTCTGCTCAAATCCTACATTGCCCCAGAAGCTGGACACACACCTCCCAGACAGAGCGGTTTGCAACATTAATGCCCCAGGATTCCCTGTACTCGCCACTGCTATGTCACTGATAACACTGGTTCTGCAGTGTGGCCCTGGGATCAGTAGCATCAGTATCACTTCGTTAAAATGTAAATATTTATGTGTGCCTTCCCCCATACCACGCCCCAGTCCCACTGAATCAGAATCTCGAGAGGCAGAGTTCAGCAGTCTGTGATTTACCAAACTTCCCAGGTAAGGCTAACGCACATTAAAGTTTGAGAGCCATTGACTTATAATAAAATACTGCCCTACAATGTTTCACCTTGCCAACTAAACAATATGCAAAATGCCAAGAGCAATATCTAGTGTATAGCCGTCCCTCAAGAAACGAGTTTTGTGACACTGTTTTCAGTAATGGCATCACATTAAGTATCAAACCCCAACCTCTAATTTTGTGGGAGCTCAAAATTTAGCTCCCAAAAATTCCAAGAAACAACAAAAGTACTCTAGTTTTTAATATGAATCAAGAAAATAAAATAATACTCTGTTAATCAAAAGTTTAAGTCTTTTTAATGTTAAACAACAAAATTAAATGCTTTTATCTAATACTAAATAATTTGACATTAAGTGAATAAACAGAGAATCTTCTTTTATATTTCCTTTGTATTTCAGCTTCGGAAAAATAGTTCTGAAGTTTTGAGGTTTACCTTAATTGTGAATACAGGACGAGGTACCTAAATAAAAATACCTGCAACCAAGCATGCCTGGGTGGCTCAGTCTTAATCACTGACTTTGGCTCAGGTCATGATCTCACGGTTTGTGGGTTCGAGCCCCATGTCAGGCTCTGTGCTGACAGCTCAGAGCCTGGAGCCTGCTTCAGATTCTGTGTCTCCCTCTCTCTCTCTCTGCCCCCCCCACTTGTGTTCTGTCTCTCTTTCTCTCTCTCTGTCTCAAAAATAAATAAACATAAAAAAATACCTACAACAAGATTAGACCTTAATTTTAAATGTTTATTTACTTATTTGGAGAGAGAGAGAGAGAGAGAGAGAGAGAGAGAGGGAAAGACAGAATCCCAAGCAGGCTCCCCACAGTCAGCACAGAGCTTGATGCAGGGCTCGATCTCACAAACCTATGAGATCATGACCTGAGCCAAAATGAAGAGTCTGGCACTTAACTAACTGAGCCACCCAGCCACCCTGATTAGACCTTAATTTTAAACAATCTGTATGTTACAGAAAATGGAAAGTCAAACCAAGTCAAGTTGAACATTCATGTTTAACGTTCTGCCTTCAGGAAATTCAGTAATAATGAGTTACACTTAAGTCCAGCCTATTTGTTTCCACTCTTCGGACAACCATATTTAAGAAAGAATTAATTTTTTTTTTAATTTTTTTTTTTCAATGTTTACTTATTTTTGGGACAGAGAGAGACAGAGCATGAACGGGGGAGGGGCAGAGAGAGAGGGAGACACAGAATCGGAAACAGGCTCCAGGCTCTGAGCCATCAGCCCAGAGCCCGACGCGGGGCTCGAACTCACGGACCGCGAGATCGTGACCTGACTGAAGGACGCTTAACCGACTGCGCCACCCAGGCGCCCCAAGAAAGAATTAATTTTAATTAAGGGCCCAAAATGACAAATTTTGTGTTCTGGATAAAAAAGGAAATAATTATTAACGCTAAAAATGCCTTTGGATGGTATTATATGTTCCATTTATTCCCTATATTGATGAACTTTCTTCATGTCTAACGTGAAGAGAACACAGTGATAGCTGTCATGCTAGGTGTGAGCATATTTTTGTATACTTAACCTCTTTGGGGTTTTATTGCCAAAATGTCCAGGGTTCCATACCAATATATTGTTTTTACTAGAATTATTTAAAAAAAAAAAAAAAGAAAGGGGAAAGAAAGAAAGAAAGAAAGAAAGAAAGAAAGAAAGAAAGAAAGAAAGAAAGAAAGAAAGAAAGAAAGACTGGAAAAGACCAAGACAAAATAGTAAAAGGAGTTACCTCTGGTACCACATAATTTTTTCCCTTCTTGTTTTATAATAACCAACTTTTCAATGAGCATATGTTAACTTCAAAATCTAAAAAAATGTATAAGTTTTAAGGACATGGTTTTGTTTTATGTAACTAATCATACAGTGGCTTATGTCTGCATTTAGGAGAATTGTGCGTGTGTCTTCTTCACATATATCATCTCATTTAATGCTCACAATAGCCCCATTTTGCAGATAAGAAAACTGAATCACAGAGAAATTAAATATATGGTACACAGGACTCAAACATGTGCAGACTGACATTAAAACACGGGGCGCCTGGGTGGCGCAGTCGGTTAAGCGTCCGACTTCAGCCAGGTCACGATCTTGCGGTCCGTGAGTTCGAGCCCCGCATCAGGCTCTGGGCTGATGGCTCGGAGCCTGGAGCCTGTTTCCGATTCTGTGTCTCCCTCTCTCTCTGCCCCTCCCCCGTTCATGCTCTGTCTCTCTCTGTCCCAAAAATAAATAAACGTTGAAAAAAAAAAAAAAAATTAAAAAAAAAAAAAAAAAAAAAAAAAAAAAAAAAACTCACTAAAGTCTCCCACTGGGAAGCCGCCATCTAGGCTGGAACTCCTATCTCGCCCTTTGGCAAATCCAAGACTGGTTCATTACTTCCTTTTAAGAATGTATAAACAGAAACCCAACGGCAAAAGCAATAGACCTATAACATTGGGTCATTTTTTTTTTCTTTTCTCTTATTCTGCCCTGTGTGCTGATGACTCAGAAGAAAACACACAAAACATATTAGACATAAAAACTTGAGAATGCACCTTCATGGTATCCTCAAATGGGGGAACTGCAAAGAGGAGATGGTGTCCTTAAGATTAGAGCGAATAGCGAAAAGGGAAGAAAACACCTACCTAAAATGCAAGTGCAAAAGCAGAGACAGTAGAGAACAGAACTGATGCTGTGGAAAATAATGCCCATACTGTGAAAGACCAACAGGAAACATTCTCCCAGCAACTATTTAAAGGACAGATATAAAAATAAAGACAGGAAAGTTGACATATAAGGATCACAGGGAACAGAGATCCAAACAAAGCAAACAGATATTCCGCAGGATGAAATTCAATAGGAAATAATAGAAATAAAAAAAAATAGTAAAGGTAAATAAACATATGTGGATGAGGGGCGCCTGAGTGGCTCAGTCGGTTAAGCGTCCGACTTCAGCTCAGGTCACGATCTCTCAGTCCGTGAGTTCGAGCCCCGCGTCAGGCTCAGGGCTGATGGCTCAGAGCCTGGAGCCTGCTTCCAATTCTGCGTCTCCCTCTCTCTCTGCCCCTCCCTCGTTCATGCTCTGTCTCTCTCTGTCTCAAAAATAAATAAATGTTAAAAAAATTTTTTAAATAAAATATGTGGACGAAAACCAGCTTGTAGGAGCAAAAGTACAGAGTTCTAAGCAAAATAACTGAAAACAGATCCCACCTGTACCCAAAAAAGTAATTTCCAATTTTTTCAAAATTCATGTAACTAACCAGGCAGAAAATCAGGTTAACTACAAAGTAGTATCAAATTAGCCCCAAACGTCTCTTTTACAATGTTACACACCACAAGCCAATGAACCACCTACACAACCTGGTGAAGAAAGGGTGGTGATAAAGTAACTGTATTCCCCAATTATTGTTCCCGAAAAAAGCAAAAGACAATTTTGAAGCTATGCAAGAACTCATAAAATATGACAAATACATAATAGTCATTTAAAAAGTAGAGGGGCGCCTGGGTGGCGCAGTCGGTTAAGCGTCCGACTTCAGCCAGGTCACGATCTCACGGTCTGTGAGTTCGAGCCCCGCGTCGGCTCTGGGCTGATGGCTCAGAGCCTGGAGCCTGTTTCCGATTCTGTGTCTCCCTCTCTCTGTGCCCCTCCCCCGTTCATGCTCTGTCTCTCTCTGTCCCAAAAATAAATAAACGTTGAAAAAAAAATTAAAAAAAAATAAATAAAAAGTAAAGTATATATTCCAGCTAACTGAAAGGCAAATCAAAAATAGAGAATTCAAGAATATAACAAGGGCAAACTACAACCGATTTAGTACAGCTGATTTAATGCAAAATACAAAGGCTATCCCTGAAAAGCAATGTATTGTTTTTAATACCTTCAAATTTTAACCCTTAATCTTTAAAAAAACTAAGTATATAGTATTAAGTTGAGATCAAACAACATAACATATATATCCAATTTATAATCAGGTTGAATTAAACACTGGAAAGAGAAAGAGAAGCATGGGATCAGGGTAGGGGAATAAGGTTTCACACTTTATTATGCAATAGGGACATTAAAGGCTCCCATTTTATTATTAATATGTGTAATTTGAGAACTACAGGTTTAAGTACATATTTAAATTGCATTTTTGAAAAAAGTTTATATAGAAAAACAATAGAGGGTGACTGGATGGTTTAGTCAGTTAAGCGTCCAGTTCTTGATTTAGACTCAGGTCATGATCTCACGATTTGTAAGTTTGAGCCCCAGGTCAGGGTCTGAGCTGGCAGTGCAGGGCCTGATTGGGATTCTCTACCTCTCTCTCTGCCCCTTTCTCGTGCTCTGTCTCTCTCAAAATAAATAAACATAAAAAAAAAAAAAGCAATGGAGACACGAAGGAAAATGCAACTTTAAAAATGACAGATGATCAAACATATCATATGTATAAGTAATCAATAAAAACAAATGACATAAACTTTCCCTCTGAAAGAAAACCTTCAGATTAGGTCCAAAAATAAAATCTTATTCACAATACATACTTTCATCAAATCATAAAATTAATCAAATCCTAAAATGTAAAACTAATACAATGTCAATTATATCTCATTAAAAAAACAACAAAATCTACTATGTATATGCTCTTTCAAGAGATACAACAAAACAAATCTATACAAAGTCTAGAAATAAAAAGAAAATAAAAATATCAAGCAACCACAAAGAAACACTTTTAAAAAACAAAAATAATTTCTTCAAAAGCAATGAGTGATGGATAGAATTACTGAATCACTATATTGGACATATGAAACGTATGTTAACTATACTGGAATTAAAATTAAAAATTGGGGCGCCTGGGTGGCGCAGTCGGTTAAGCGTCCGACTTCAGCCAGGTCACGATCTCGCGGTCCGTGGGTTCGAGCCCCGCCTTGGGCTCTGTGCTGATGGCTCAGAGCCTGGAGCCTGTTTCCGATTCTGTGTCTCCCTCTCTCTCTGCCCCTCCCCCGTTCATGCTCTGTCTCTCTCTGTCCCAAAAATAAATAAACGTTGAAAAAAAAATTAAAAAATAATTAAAAATTTAATTAATAATAATAATAATAATAATAATTTCTAAGAAAAGCCATTACCTGGGGCAGAGGGTTTGGATTCATAAAAGTTACAATCTACTATGAAGTTGTAACCCTTAAAACTTTTTTTTTTTTAATTTTTTTTTTCAACGTTTATTTATTTTTGGGACAGAGAGAGACAGAGCATGAACGGGGGAGGGGCACAGAGAGAGGGAGACACAGAATCGGAAACAGGCTCCAGGCTCTGAGCCATCAGCCCAGAGCTGACGCGGGGCTCAAACTCACGGAGTGTGAGATCGTGACCTGGCTGAAGTCGGACACTCAACCGACTGCGCCACCCAGGCGCCCCAATATATATATATATATATATATGTATAATATTATATATATGGATATTGTATATATATGTTTTTTTGTTATTATTGTAAAGGTATCATTTTTCAAATATATTTTATAATTGGTTATTTTGGCTCACTAATAAGAATCCTATTGGCTTGGGTATACTTATTTTATATCTACCCACAGTGCTAAATTTTTATTGTTCTAATTTCTTTTAGTTGATTCTCCTAAATTTAAGGTATCATCTGTAAATAATGAAAGCACCACTATCATCTAATCCTTATAATTTTGGTTTCAGGGTGCCTGGGTGGCTACATTGGTTGAACACCTCAGCTTGTCATGATCTCATGGTTTGTGAGCTCGAGCCCTGCATTGGGCTCTGCACTGACAGTATGAAGCCTGCTTGGGATTCTCTCTCTCTCTCTCTCTCTCTCTCTCTCTCTCTCTCTCTCTCTCTCTTTTTTCTTTGTCCCCTCCCTGCATGCTCCCTCTCTCTCTTTCTCTCAAAATAAATATACCTTTAAAAAAATGAAAGGAATATACCAGACAGTCCCTGACTAACGATGATTTGACTTACAATTTTTCTACTTTAAGATGGTGCAAAAGCAAAACGCATTTAGTAGAAACCATACTTGGAATTTGCATTTTCCTGGGCTAGCAATATTCAGTATAATACTCTCTTATGATGCTGAGCAGTGGCAGCGAGCTGTAGCTCCCAGTCAACCACACAATCATAAGGATAAGCAACGGATACACTTACAAACTTTCTGTACCCATATAACCATTCTACTTTTCATTTTCAGTACAGTATTCAATCAATTACATGAGATATTGAAACCTTTATTATTAAATGCTCTTTGTATTATGTGATGTCGCCAAACTATAGGCTAATGTAAGTATCCTGAGTGTGTTCAAGGTAGGCTAAGCTAAGCTATGATGTTTGGTAGGTTAAGAGTACTAAATGCATTTTTGACTTAAGATATTTCCAACTTACAATGGGTTTATTGGGGCATCACACCATTTTAAGTCAAAAAAGATCTGTACATCACTTAGGGTGTTTACAAGTGCAAATAAAAGAACACGCAACTTCAAAGGCTTAAACAATGAGGAAATTGTTAGCTAATATAATATGAAATCTGGAGTCAGGGCAGTTGTAGCATTGATTAATTCAGCTACTCAACAATGTAGGGACCTAAGTCGGTTTTTCTATGATTCTCCAGGCTTTCCCCTGATGATTGTCAGATGGCTGCAGCAAATCTAAGTATCATGGTCTTCTACACAATATCCAAGTACAGAGAGGGTAAGTCTCATTTTTAAAAGCTCACTTGTAAAAGTGAGAAAACCCTTCCCACAAACCTCCCTGACTCCTCCCTTGTGTCATATGACTTGCCTAAACTCATCAACAAAAGGAACGGAATCCAATCCTAAATCTATTCCACATCCTCCATGCTGGGACGAAGGAGATGGGGATCCAATCCAATCCTTAATCTATTCCACCTCTTCCATGCTGGGACCAAGAAGATGGAGGTCCACTTCCTCTGAGATTGTGGGAGGGGTAAACATCAACCCAAATTCAGAGCAGGACATCAAGAAAGGAGATGGGAATGGCTGATAGGTAGTTAACCAACAGTATCACCACACAGAGATTCTCCGGTGTTTGAAGAGTAGGGATGAAGTGGGCTGTTGGTTTTAAGCACATTCTCTATCAAGAAAGAATCCCCTTATTCTCAGTTTAATAAGAATAACTGGAATGGGGCACCTGTCTGGCTCAGTGGGTAGAGCATGAAACTCTTGATCTTGGGGTCGGTCATGAGTTCAAACCCCACACTGCACTTACTTAAAATAAAAAGATTAGGGGTGCCTGGATGGCTTGGGTTGGTTGAGCATCTGACTCTAGATTTCGGCTCAGGTCATGATCTCATAGTTGTGAAATCGAACCCCACATTGGGCTCTGCACTCAGCATGGGGTGTGCTTAGGATCCTTTCCCTCTCCCTCTGCCCTTCCCCTCCTTTCACTCTCTCTCTTAAAAAAAAAAAAAAAGAATAGTTGGGGGGGCTTTGGGGAGAGGGGTTAAATAAGAATGACAGCTAAATTTTACCAATGTCTTTTGACATCTGTTGAAATGATTCCAGAGTTAACATCCTTTGACCTATTAACGTGTTGCATTAATAGATTTTCCAAGAAGGAAACAAAAGTGCTTAAAAGGCATTTTCTGTGTTTTCAGTTCCATACTGATTTGCAATATTTAGGCTTCCTCATACAAAGCTGGGCACACACATTGCTGCTTATTAGTAAACAACATTTCATATACACACAGACACACATATACATGTATATATATATGTGTGTGTGTATAATATATATATGTGTGTGTATATATGTATATGTATATGTCTACACACACACACACACACACACATATATTAGATCCTATGTCAGAAGCATTGAAGAGGGAAAGACTAGACTCAGAGGGTGGCAGGCAGCAGAGGAAGATATAACAATCCAGACATGGAATACTTCAGCCTGTTCTAGGCTAAAGACAGCAGAATAGGAGAGATGCAAAGGTTACTTCTAAGAAACAACTCCCACTTCACCCACATCAATATTTGGCATCAATGGCACTCCCACCACAGAACTAATGACATAGCTTTAAAGTATTTCAGCTCCCTGAAACATCCCACTCCCCATCCCGGCCCACTTCCCCCACTTTCCTCACCCCTATACAGCTAGCCATGCACCCCAGAGCTCCTACCAAACATACCTGTTTTTACGTTTGTCTCTATCACTACACTTCAAGCTCCTTGAAGACACAGCCTATACCTTGTAAACCTACATATACCCAATTGCTTGCACTGCCCCAGATTCACAGTGGACTCTCCAGTTGCTTAAAAAAAGTGACGCTGGTGCTGAACATGTTGAAAATTATATCATGCATTTGCAATATGGCAGGCACTGTCCTAAGTACTTTACATAAAATATGGTTTTTTTTAATTCCTGCAATATCCCCACATGTCATTATTATCTGCATTTTACAGGTGTGGAAAAAAACCTAAAGAATTTATATAACTTGCCCCAAGTTGCAAACCTTTTAAGCTGCAGCACCAGGACTCAAATCCAGAATTTGACCCCTAAGGTAACCTCTAAGCCATTCTGCTTCCTGTAATTCGGAAAACAAATGAGATAAGCTACAAGCTCACAACGAGCCTAAATTATGTCACAATCACCTCCCATATAGGTTACTCTCCGTGGAACTGCCAAAAATGCTCTGGGTGACTTCACTGCCAAGGTGTCATCTGGAGAATCCTAACCAGACGCCAGAGGCCATCATCATTCATTTACACTCCCTGATTTTAGAAAGACTGAGAACAGGTTGAAGATTTGAACATTTCAGCACAAATATGCATTGGAATAGGCAGCACGTGCACCTCGCCATCCTTTTCCCCATTCTCCACCAAAGCCCTAGGCACATTTCCCCCTCAGGATCCCTTACGTGGTCAGCCGTGTTCAGGAATCTCAGCACACCTCAAAAAGAATGAGATGGAGTGTGACTGTATCTGTACCCGTTTCCCTCTCCTTTTATTACTGCCCCAAAGCCTATAAAAGCTTGGAATCTATTAATCCTATGTTTATAGCAGGAATTTCTATTCATTATTACCTGAAAAAGGAAGAGTCAATTTAATACACTTGATTTCAAAGATTGTATCCAGTGAAGCCAGAGTCCATTACAGTCATATCAGCTAATTACTATAAAGCGCAACAGCCTGCATTTGTAAAAGAAAAAGGAATCCAAGCTTAGCAGGCTATATAACCAGTAGGGAACATGGGAACATGATGATCACCTTTGCCGCTGAATTGCATTTTTAGATCTGATGTGAAAAGCTCCCCCTTCACCTTGTTCTGTTCCCAGAATGCCATTTCACTGCCATGGCCTTATCCTTCTACAGCTGTAAGAAAGAAACCACAAGAACCAGTGAGCACTCACTAAAGCTAATCAATATGTAGAAGCTAAAAATAAAACAAAGAATTAGACATATGTCAGCACAGGCAGAGGAAAGGGGCGTTTTCCTCGTGCCCCAAGACTTAGTTCTAGGCTAATTCTTGTGACTATTTCTGTGATTCTCTGGGATTTACAGGTGCAGGAGGTATTCAAACACCTGAATTTCTGAAGAATACCTGAGTCCTTCCTTCTGCACAGGCAGAATTCTTTCCAACAGCAGTCAGAGAAGAGGGAGGGTGTCTGCAGCCAAGGTGGGACCCATCATTCCCAACTTCTATCAGGTAACTGAAATCCATGTATCATCCACTGCCACACCAAGAGGCGACCCTTGAACTTCACCTGATGCCTCTGGGTAAAGGAGAGAGAATCTTTCTTTACATACACCTCCCAAAGTAAACTTAGAAGGCTCCAAATGACTTCATTCAATAGATATCTGAGTGCCAACAATGTACATTAATGACAGGTGCTGAAGATATCCAGGGGATTGGTAACCAGCCCATTGGCAAGTTAGCTATCCGCACCATGATGTAACACAGTGTCCTTTACCCTGCCTTCCCGTTAGTCACTGGTGAAGCTGTCCCACAGTAAGTGCCTTTTAGAGTCCAAGGAACAAAAGTGGGAATATAACCACCATATGTTTTCGGTAACTTGTCACAATAAAACTTCACCCATGTCCCATTTACCGAGCCTGGGCTTATAAAGAGATTTATCACGTGCTTTGTTAATGAACCACTTTAACATGTGAGGGGAGACAGAAAAACAATATTTAAAGGTCATTTCACCATCTGAGAGCCCCTTTTTGCTTCTTCCCATTAAAGTTCGTGGGACCCTCGAAAATTTCTAATAATGCCGATATGAAGTCCAACAGTTGCCTAGGACAATTTTTCAGGAGTGACTACACTTTCTTAAGGTTTGATTTCCCAATAGCACAATCCCTCCTCCTAAAGGCTGAAAACACAGTAAAATTATAGCCAGTCTCCCATCCATTCAGTGCACAGTGGGGCTGCAGAATCCAAACAAGATAATTCCAGGAATGCACCTTACTCTGAAGTATGTGTTAGACCTTCTATGGAACACAGATGGAAAACAGACACTATTCTTGTCTTAAGAAGTTTATAACTTAAAGACACTAATGACTATATGGGTAAATAATTCTAAAACAAAGAGCTGTGGGTGATATACAGTATAAACAAAACAAGACAGAAGAACAAAGTAGATAGAGATTAATGTGAACAAGGTAGAGAGATGTCTTACTAACAGGGGTTTCTGTAGATTGATCAGGGTCACAAAAGGGAGACTGGATGAATTTATCGAGACCTGTCCAACAACCACTCATGGTGGGATCAGTATTCTGACCTGAATAGGGTACAGCCCTAAAGATCCTGGGTCAACCCCAGCCTTATTCCAGCCACAGTAAGTCAATTTCTGATCAAATTTTCAGATTCCTAAATCTCTCCAAAATCAGGAAGACGCTGCACTGGAGAGCAGACAGTTGTTCCAATACTAAAAAGGTATTTCTACTATATATTGAGAAAACAGGAAGTAGCAATGGCACAGTGCTCACATTTCATACTTTTCAAAGTCAGACAAGCCTGGGTTCAAAGCCAGGCTCCATTATTTCCAACAGGTCACTTAACCTAAGCGTGCGTTTCCACATGTGTAAAGTTAGAAGAAAAACAGTACACATCACAAAATCTGACCGTGTTCATAAGACCAGACCTTTAAAATAAGTAGCCCCGTGCTTCACACAAGGCAAGTGGTCACAGAGGATATTATCTATTAATATTGCCATTATCATTATTAAATAAATTATATTCCAAACAGCGTCAGGTGTATCTACGTGATGGTGTGACCTGAGACTCAGTACCCTAACTATTATCATGTCCTGGGACCTGGAAAGCTGAGGACCACATCGCTGCCCTAACCAGGGCCAACATGAGCCAACAGCCTGTGTTCCCCTCCCTTCCGGCCCCTAACTCACCACCTGGCACAAGCAGCCCCAAAAAGCTAAACATATGTTCTGTCTCCACTGGTTTCAAGGACATTCCACCCTGTCTCCCAGCGGCTCAGAGGGAAGGGTCATACTCTCCCTGCTTCCCCGACCCCACAGGGGCACACAGGACAAAACTGCTCCTTACAGTTTTCTGGCAGTGACATAATCTGACAGTGTCTACAGATTTTCTGTCTGTTTTTATCATATCCAAGACCATGTGAGTCTGGGGGACGATTTCAGTGGTAATTGGCTCTCAGCCCCGACCCAGTTCTGCTACTTCTGGTAAGTTCCCAAGCCTCCTTCCTTGCCCACATTTCCCAAAGGGTGCTCTTGTGGCCATAGTGGCTATTGCAGCTTGCAGCAACTTGTTCCTCCACGAGGAAGGACCCTTCCAGGCTTCAGCTGTAACCCCCAGAGCTCAGCTCTTCCGTTCTCAATTCTGGAGAATGCGTTTTATCAAGTGATCATAGCTCCTTTCAGCATCTTGTCTTCTTCGAATCTCTACACAGATACCAAATGTCATTGCACTTGACGAAAAGTAGCGGAAGGCACGTCTAATTCCTCGGAGTGAACATCTGAAGGATGGATAGGTGTTCATTACAGAGTTGGTGGAGCAAACACGGCGTTCGGGGTTTCCCAAGCAGCAGAGGAAATGCCACGTACGTTTCCATCTTGCGGCTGGACTGTACCTGGTGTTCACCAGTCCAGGACATCCAGGGCCCTGGCAGTGCTCCTAGCTCTCAGAAGGTGTCCAACAGATGAACAAGAGGCCTCAATCAGCATGGCGGACATCAGCAACTGTAGCGTGTTATGGCTTCTTAAAATGGAGAACACATACATCCAAACTATGTGAGGGCCACGGAGTTGCAAACCTGTGGGCCCCAGGCTAGATAACTGAACTCCAATTTGCAAACTAAACTCCCTCTAGGTGAATCGTATGCCGTCTTATGGACTAAACTAGAGCAGTGAACTTCAAACTTTTAGCTTCCTTACCCTATAAGAAATACATTCTACATTGTAACCTAATACACACATATATACAATATACACACAGTAATAGTTTTCTACTCTATTCTAATTAATTTTCTAAAGCTAATTGCAACCCATTAAACTCACTCCACAACTCATTACAACTTGAAAGACTCTGAATTGGTGTATAGAGAGGGGATAGTGTGGTGACTGCTGATACTGAAAAAAAAAAAGTAGGGAATGGTTAGATCATCAAAGACCTTGCTAAATTAAGGAGTGTAGCTTTATGCTGTACGTCATGAGAAGCCATTCATTTCATTAATAAATAGATAGGCAAATAAACAAAACACAGGTCCTGCCCTGTGGGAATTACAGTCTCCTCTGGGACAACGGGTTGGGGGAAGAGACAAATAAACTATCTGTTAACAAGAGAGACCGGAGATGACTTCTAGGCAGAGAGAGCAGCATGCGGAACAATAGAGGGGTGAGTAACTGCCAGAAACACCGCGAGAATTGAAAGTGGTTCAGTAAGGAATGGCTTCAGACAGGAATAGCTATCCTAGATCTGGCTCCAAAGTTCTCCTTTCTCTGGGAGGGGAGATAAGTTATCAGCCACCTTATCTTGAAGGAAGTTATTATGATTACATTTATAAAATATGAGACACCCTTCACAATAAGGGAGACATAAGGTAGGTAGAAGGCATAAGGTAGGACCAGAGTCCCCCATCCCTCAAGGTAGAGAGGAGAGGGCCTTCCTAGAAATACTGGAGTGGCCTGACTGGGGAATCTGCCCTCGTGGTGTGTGGAGCTGGTACAACCGTGAAGCAAAATGTCCCAGACAGATTACATTTTAACAGGTTTTTTGAGGTGTAATTTACATACCATAAAACTCACTCATGTTACCACCATCCAATTGTAGAACATATTCCATCACCTCAAAAAGACCCCACACGCCTATCTGCAATCACTCTCCGTTTTCATTACCAGCCCTAGCCGACCACTAAACCCACCTTCTGTCTCAACAGATTTGCCTTTTTAGAGATTTCACATAAATAGAATCATACAACATGTGATCTTTTGCTCCTGGCTTCTTTCACTTAGCAAAACATCCACTTTGTAGCTTGTATCAGTACGTCATTCTTTTTTACTGAATAGTATCCCATTGTACCCCATCACAATTTGTTTACCTCTTCATCTGTTGATAGACACTGAAATCGTCCCCACTTCTGGCTATTATGAACATTCAGGTTACAAGTTTTTGCCTGGACATATGTTTGCATGTCTCTTGGGTAGACATTCAGAAGTCAAATGCGCTGAGTCATAGAGGAAACTTACAGTTAACTTTTTCAGAAACAGCCAAACTATTTTTCTAAAGTGGCTTAACCATTTTATATTCCCACCAGCAGAGTGTGACAGTTCCAATGTATCCACATTCTTGGGGATATTTTAAAATCAGATTTAGATTTCTAAATGGCATGAAGCGTAGTTTGAATAAAGTTTTCACTAGCCGCCCTGTGAACTGTGGAAGTCACATGGCCTCGTAATTTATTCACATTCCAAATTTCACTGACAGAAAAGAAATGATCAGAGATGTTCATTTGAAACATGCTTGAAATCACTTAGTACCAAAATGCAATATCAAACAACCAGTTAGACCTAATGGTCACAGAAAACTTGACCAAAATATTTGTCGAATGGGAATTATCAAGGAACCAAGCACGACAAACGAGAATGTGCCTTGCACACTAAACCGAGTCTCCACAGGAACAAAATGCTAATTGTGAATCCTGCGAAGCAGCAGCAACTTACAAAAGGCAGGGACTCGCAAAGAAGGCCAGGGAACTATTTCTTTAAATCTGATGCAACTTGCATTGTATCAGGTGATGTGCTACAATAGCAGAGACCCTGCCTCCAGAAAAGAAAAGAAAGGGACCTGGCCTCCAGGGGACAGTAATGCCCCTGCTGCTTTGAGAACCCCAGGTACCTTTCACAAACAAACTCACAAATTAAAGGAGGGAGTGGGCACCCAGAGATCCAGAAAGAGCTTTGGTTCAGAGACCAGAGGGACACCAAGCTCTCAAATCCCTGCCATTCACATTTTCTAATCTAGAAAACAAACCTTCTGTCTGGGGCTGGGATCTCTGTATCTCTAACATTTTACTTTGAGTGTCATACATATTTCACGGAAGGTGCACAATCCCCTCTCCACAGAAAGGCTTCCTCCTTGGGAAGGACCTTTTTTGCTCTTAGGGATGAAGACCTATGCTAATTCCCCACTAGCACTCTTTCTGGTACTATCAGTTAAGTGGAGATTTAGGTACCCAGCTGGTCAGGTTCCAAGAGATTTCCCCTGCTAATTTTCAGTCACTCAAGGAAAACAAGGAGTAACTAAGATTGAATTACCATGATTTTAAAGAAACAGTGTTCTTTCCCCCACCACTCCCCCCACCACCACCAAAATGTGTAAACTTGGGTATTTCACACTTTTACATCTGTTCTTCTCCAAAAATAAAAGCTGTTTATATTTAAGAAATTATGACTACAATACCAGTGTGAGTTACATCTTTAAAACACTCACAGAGAGAACATACATATTGTTCTGACCAAAAGTGTGTGTGTGATGTTCTTTCCCAGAGTAGCATCTGGGCATTAAGCTTCAGGGGAGCACGGTAGAGCTTTTGCTTATTTGTCCCCATGAAAAGAAAACTGAGTTCTCTCTGACTGGTGCCAGCGTTCATAGTTTAAAGAAAAGAGAACAGAGGGGTGGCCTTTTAGGAAGAGCAAACACTCGGCTTTGACTTTATCAACCACACTTGAGTAAGACACCAGCACCAGAACCATCCAAACTCAGTTTCTGGCCTCTAAAAGAGTCAGTCTTATGAGTTCAATTGGAAAACTAGAGCGACTCCAAAGCTCAAAGGGCCCTTTTACCCATGCAGATGGCTACAAAGAGGCCATGCTAAACTCACAGCTTCCTCAGAGCCTAAGATAGCACCACGACAGAAACAAAACTGTCCCAAACTTGGTCCTAGAAAGAACTTTTGGAATGACATAATTAATTCCCTGCCCCATGTAGAAAGTAACTAACATTCCTGACTAAAATGCTTGCACAGTGGGGTGCCTGGGTCAGTGGGTAGATCCTGTGACTCTTGATTTCCGGGTTGTGAATTCAAGCCCCATGTGGGATGTAGAGATTACTTAAAAATAAAATTTTAAGGAAAGAAAAGAAAGAAAAGAAAAGAAAAGAAAAGAAAAGAAAAGAAAAGAAAAGAAAAGAAAAGAAAAGAAAAGAAAAGAAAAAATGCTTGCAGTTAGCTATTACTTTAATGACATTAAGGCCTCTTCTGAGAAAGTTGGATCTGTCCTCCAATTGCAATATTACAAAAAACTCAATCATCTTTAACTAGACATTTTTTATATCCAACCTAATGATGATTATCTAATATCTCTTTTCCCTTTAAAATAGGCCTTCTTGGGGTGCCTGGGTGGTTCAGTAAGTTAAGCGTCCGACTTCAGCTCAGATCAGGATCTCTCAGTCCGTGAGTTCGAGCCCCGCATCTGGCTCTGGGCTGATGGCCCAGAGCCTGGAGCCTGCTTCCGATTCTGTGTCTCTCTCTCTCTCTGCCCCTCCCCTGTTCATGCTCTGTCTCTCTCTGTCTCAAAAATAAATAAAACGTTAAAAAAATTTTTTTAAATAGGCCTTCTACAATGGGAGTCTTTGAATTTGATTTTTTAAAAGCATCTTCCCAGCAGTAAGTATGAAATACAATTTTGATATATGCTCATTATCAAGTTGTATACAAAGTTACCTTAACAACCATAATGGTCACCAACCTCCCCCAAACAAAAAAACCATGTAGTATAAGCAGTGTGTTTATCTAAGAATTACAGATTAAAATAACAACACGGGACATCTTTGTAGATAGGTAAGAGATGTTTAGGGATTGTTACAAGGAAAGTCTGTAGGATTTCTCAGTAAGGGGATCCTTTAACTTGCTGCCTAGATTCCAAAAAGTCTATTTCATTTTTCAAGTTTCACAAAATAAACAACCCAAAGATTTCAGGCTTCAAACTAAGGTAGGGTTGAAAGAGCTGTGAATATGGATTCTTTTTTTTCAGCTTTTAGGCAAATGCCAGCACCTCCTGGGGCTTCAAACTGAATCCCCACAGGTCCAAAGGGAAAAACAGGAAATTAGCACCAAAAGGATGCTTCTTAGTCTTGGGACTGTGGCTTTCTATCCCCTGAATAAACATGCCAATAAATAAATAAAATAAAATAAAATAAAATAAAATAAAATAAAATAAAATAAAAAACAGCAATGCAAAGAACAGTCCAGGATTATCGGGTGAAAGTTGTAGACTTTTGCACTTCAAGTATCTCCTGGTCTTACAAACAATTAAAATGCATATATTAGTGTGAAATATAAAATTCCATATTCCTAAAAGTATGCGTCTTCTACAATTTGAAGCCATGCATCTTATGAAAACCTAGCAGTTACCTTATATAAATAAATCACTATTTTCTACTCTGCAACATTTTCAGGCAAACTCAAATTTCTGTGGATTTGCTGTTTCTCCCCCATTCATTAGACACCAAGGTCCATGAGGACAGCACTCACATGTGTCTTTGCTACCAAATTCTCAGCATGTAGCACAATGTTAGGCACATAGTAAGTATATGCTCAATTAATAGTTGTTGAATGAACGAATGCACCAGCATGAAAGACAAAAGAAAACTGTATTTTAAAAAATTAGGTCAATGATTCCAAAACTCTAAAGTACATCAAATCACCTGGAAGGCTTCTTAATGCACAGGTTACCGGGCTCCATCCCCAGTTTCCGATCCAGGAGGCCAGAGAGGTAAAACCAAGAGATGAGCACGAGGCTACTAATTCAGGGAGCTCACTTTGAGAAACACCGTCTAGGCAGTTAACCTGTCAACCAGCTCTTAGAAAAATCACAATGCACAGGAAAACATTCACTGAAAGTCTACCAACTGCAGAATCCTCTACCGAGTAAGCCACGCAGGTACTGCTCCAAATGCTATCAAAATTGCCAACACAAGACATACGTGCAAGGGGATGATACACAGACACATGTCCAAAACAGCAAGAAATCATTAGTACAGTCAAACTAAAGATGTTTCATTTCTCCAGTGCATTTCTTTATGATGTATCCTACTGTGCAGTTTAATCTATTTTTCTCAGATGGAAATTACTAAACCGCAATGCATAGCAGTTCTCTCTTGCACGACCCCACTTCATTTCACTTACTAATGGGAGTTTCATCTGAGGCCAGGGCAGGAAATGCAGAGAGGGAGCCCATTTTAAAGCTTATTGATGTTGTTTATACTTTAGTGTATGTAAGGAGGAGAGCAATGATCAAAACTCAGTTCTTAATGATCAGAAAGGAAGCAGAGGCATTAATAAGGTGCTAATTTAATCTAAACCGCCACCAGGTTTAACAAAAGGATACACAGAACAATCCAAGAGAATCCCGAACTCTAACTGTGACCACTGCGTAGCTTTGTAAATCATAGCTAGCATTAACTTTCAAAGGTATACGTTTCTCATGACCCTGTTCTAAATGTAAATGCATTTATATCCAGATCATAAGCAGAGAGGGTATCTAATTAGATAATGTTTGCAAGTACTTTGAAGATATTTAAAGTGCTCTATAAATGCTAATTATTATTATTATTATTATTATTATTATTATTTAAATACAGTTCGCAATTACTGCTTACAACCTATTCCACCCACCACACTGCCATAATTTGAATACAGGCAGCTAAAAAATAAAACAAAACAAAAAATCCTAGAAGTAGAAAAGATGAAACCATGTCCATATGAAGCTCTAGATTTTTACCAGTCATAAGTAATTTACAAGCATTTCAATTTTTTTTAACGTTTATTTATTATTGAGAGACAGAGAGAGACAGAGCATGAGCATGGGAGGGTCAGAGGGAGGAGGAGACACAGAATCCAAAGTAGGTTCCAGGCTCCAAGCTGTCAGCACAGAGCCCGATGCGGGGCTCAAACTCCCAAACCGCAAGGTCATGACCTAAACTGAAGTTGGACATTTAACCGATTGAGCCACCCAGGCGCCCCAATTTATAAGCATTTTAAATAGAGGGCTGGGATATCAAATCTAGTAAATCTAAGCAATTGCCCTCCGCAAAACAGACAAACCCAAAGTTGTGTCAATTTTCAGAATGTCTTACTTATAAACCTAGTGGAAAGCAGATTGTGGTCCAGAACACAAGGCTCTTTATTTACCCTTCTGGCTGCCAGCCGCATCTTCCATTTTCTCCACTGCAATCTTAAAATATCTACATCATTCTGAAAAAAGTATGACTCAAGATTTTGATTTTAATAATCATCAGACAGATAAAGGGTTGAGAATGGTCCTTCCTATAACATATCTTCTGACTCATCTTGCTAGCTTCTGCAATAATCACAAATTGAGTGGTCTCCCGTTCTTAAAAAATGGAAATCTTTGAGCCTGATTCCACATCTTCCAAACATACCTGTCAGATGATTTTCCAAAGAGAATGACAGATTAAATGTAAACATCCCTTATACACAGCGTACAAGAAAATTATTGCTAATCCCAAAAAGGTTCACTTTTTAGGTTTTTACATTTTTAAGGCAAGAAAAAGAACAATTAACATATTCAAAGCTGACTTTGGTTCATTGAAAAACAAAATCACAAGGAAGAAATACCTTGGAAACAACACTCAAACACCATACGCTCACCAAAGAGAGCTTGTGCCCAAATGAAAGACTTCTGGGAAACCTGTGAACTTTAGGGAGATAATACACCAGATAATTCTGATGTCTTGACAAGGTCTGCAGGGCAAATAATGACCATGGGAGTCATGATGTGCAGTGGCTTTGGGGCAGGTCGGTTTTAAGTTCCGCCATTTTGTAGCTCTATGACTTTTGGTAAATACGATGATTTTTCTAAGCCTCCTGTGTTCATTTGTGAATGCTAAACGCCTACCTCACAGAAAATTTGGAGGTAATTTGACAATACCAAGAGCTTTATACACTTTTGTCATAAACTACACTTCTAAGAAGTTATTCTAAGGACACAGAGATGTACACAAAGACGTATATTTATTGAAGCATTATTTACAAGACTTGAAAAGTTAGAAATAACCAGAAGCTTCATCAATAGGAATTGTTTAAATATTATCATTCATCCTCACGACAAAATGGTAAGCAGTCATTAAAAACACATGGTTAGAAATTTGAACACTAAATACTTAAAGAAATTTTAAGTAACATACTAATTTCTTTCTCTTTTTTTTTAATTTGAGAGAGAGAGAGAGAGAGAATGCACGAGGGGGAGGGGCAAAGGGACAGAGAGAGAGAGAGAGAGAGAAAGAGAGAGAGAGAGAGAATATCTCAAGCAGAGTCCATACTCAGTGCAGAGCCTGACTCAGGGCTCAGTCCCAGGACCCAGGGCCAAAATCAAGATGCTCAACTGACTGAGCCACCCAGGTGCCCGAGTTACATACTAATTTCTAAGCATGATAATAGGATTGTGGTTATGTATTTTTAAGAGTGTTTATCTTTTAGAGATGCATACTGAAATATTTACAAATGAAATGATACGATGCTTGAAATTAATACGGGGAGGAAGTGGACGGAGGTGTAGACAAAACAAGATTGGACACGAATGGATAATTGTTAAGTCGGGGCCTCATTCTACTATTCTATTTTAAATATCAAGGTATTTATTTTTTTATTCAGATTAAATTCATACTCCATAAAAATTCACCCTTTTGAAGTGTACAAATGATTTTTTAATATGTTCACAGAGCTGAACAACCATCACCATGGTCTAATTTTAAGACATTAGCAGGCATTCTCCACTTCTGCTCAAGCTGCAGAAATCCACTTTTCTTCTCTATAGGTTTGACTATAGATAAATGGAATCCTATACTAGGTGGCCTTTTGTGTGTGGCTTCTTTCACTAGCATAATGTTCATCCATGTTGTAGCATGTATCAAAACTTTCTTTTATTGATGAATAATATTCCATTGTATGGATATACTACATTCCATTTATTCACCCATCAATTCATGGATATTTGGGTTGTTTCCACTCTTTTAAAAAAAATTAATGTTTATTCATTTTTCAGAGACAGAGAGTGATGGGGGGAGGGACAGAGAAAGAGGGAGACACAGAATCCAAAGCAGGCTCCAGGCTCTGAGCTGTCAACACATAGCCTGACTTGGGGCTTGAATCCATGAACCGTGAGATCATGACCTGAGCTGAAGTTGGACACTTAACCCACTGAGTCACCCAGGCACCCTGGGGTTGTTTTCACTTTTTGGCTAGTATGAATAATGATGCTACAAACAGGGGTACCTGGGTGGCTCAGTTGGTTAAGCATCTGACTCTTGATTTCAGCTCAGGTCATGGTCTCGAGGTTAGTGAGTTCAAGCCCCACATCTGGCTCTGTGGTGCAGAGCCTGCTTGGGATTCTCTCCATCTGCCCCTCCTCCACACCCATGCACATTCTCTCTCGCTCTCTCTCTCTCAAAATAAATAAATAAACTTAAAAATATAAAAACATAAAGAATAAATTTTGAAAAATGCTACAAACATTTGTGTACAAGTTTTTGTTTGGATATACGTTTTCAATTCTCTTGGGTATATATACCTAGGAGTGGAATTGCTGGGTTACATGGTAACTCTATTATTCAACATTCTGAGGAACTGCCAACCTCTTTTACAAAGTGGCTGTAATGTACGAGCATTCCAATATTCCTTCCAATTTTATGTAACTTTAAAATCCCCCCATGACAAAGAACTTTTACAATTATGTTATAGAAAAACATTAACAACATGCAAAAAGGGTGATTGTTAAGTTTAAAACATAGGTTGCAGGGGCACCTGGCTGGCTCAGTCAGTAGGGTATGTGACTCTTGATCTTGATGCCATTATTCCGAGCCCCACATTGGGTATAGAGTTGACTTTAAAAACCAATAAATAGATAGTGGGTGATGGGCATTGAGGAGGGCACCTGTTGGGATGAGCACTAGGTGTTGTATGGAAACCAATTTGACCATAAATTATATTTAATATAAAAAATAATAATAAAATAAATAGAAACAAACAAACAAATAAAAGCAGCAAACAAGTGAAAACACATTTTTAAAAAAACAGCTTGCAGATAATATAGACAACATGATCTTAATTTTTAAAGCTATCCACTTAGCTATGCACAGAAAAGAACTACTAAGCCATATACCGAAAGGAGCCCTGGAGCCCCGAAGGTAATCCTGGTGGGGAGTCTTAAGAAAAATCAAATATATGCACTGCCTTCGTGAAGTTTACTATCTAGTAGTGGATATAATCCAGGTCAGAAAGTTCTGAGTGTGAGGTCAGTTCTAAAAGGGTTTACAAGTGGAATGGATAACTTCTTTCTGAGAGAAATCAGAGGAAATTTGGTGGAAAAGGTGGCATTTGAATGTTTACTGTTAAGGTAGTAGAGACAGAAAAGGAATACAGTAAAACCTTGGGTTGCGAGCATAATTCGTTCCGGAAACATGCTTGTAATCCAAAGCACTCGTATATCAAAGCAAATTTCAAGAACCATTGGCTCAGTTGTGGTCATGTGACATTCGGCATCTCCTACCACTCGTACTGCAAGACATCGCTCGTTTACCAAGTTAAAATTTATTTGAAATGTTTGCTTGTCTTGTGGAACACTTGCAGCACAAGTTCCTGACGCTCCGAGGTTTTACAGTATAAGGTACAGCACCCCCTAAAGAGCATCCATGGGGAGAAGGAAGCTGTTCTCTGAGGCAGGAGTAAAGCATCGGTCATCAGAATTGCAGCGCATGGTGGGAGGCCCAGCTGAATTACAGCTGGTCTTACTGCTACACTAAAGAGTTTAGTCTTGGGTCTGTAGACTGTGAGGAGTCAGGGAAGGTCGTGAATAAGAAATACCCAGACTGAAAATGTGCTGTTCGAAGAGTAATGTCACCGCAGTGTACGTAGAGACTAGTCAGGAGAAGGCTGATGGTAGAGACGCAGGAGGGAAGTCTCGTCATGGATGCTGCCCAGGGCACAGTCACCTCAGTGGTTGTAGGGAGGAAAGGAGCAAAAGTCCTCATGCAATGGATAGCAAGGAAAGATGTTTAAGATTGGGGTGAAATAAAATGTGTTTTGAGAATTTCAAGGCACCCCCTTGAGACAACTGGAGAACAGCCGAGGCATGTAAAAAGCAGAAAGCGAATCATCTTTCTCTAGAGGGAAATAAACTTCCAACCAGAATGAAAGAAATTACAAGCGGAATTCATCCAACATTTTCTATTTAAGTCCTCCCTCTCTCTCCTCTAGGAACCTTATATTTATATGAGCAGAATAACATTTCATTCAAAAAATATCACCCAGATTTTCTTGGAATTCTCAGCACACTGCTAGTTCAGGCCCTGTTCTCAGACAGCTACTTCCCCCACAGATATGGTAGAACCAATCTGACATAAAAGCAACTTTCAGACACAGATTATCCCAAATTCTCTCAGAAACACAGACTCAGAGACTGGTTGTGCTCAGCTGGGCATGGCGGCCATGATTCAATCACAGTAGCTCAAAACTGGGTGGACTGGAGAACTGTACCCCTGAAGAAAGGAACGGTGTAGGACAACAAGGACATGAAGACTAATACCAAGGCAGAAACACAGGAAGACTCAAAATTACAAGGTTTCAAAGAGCCTTACAGATAAGGCAGTGGGAAATGTGATATTTTCATGAAGGAAAAATGTTAGGTGTTCTTTCATCAACAAAATATTCCATGACTTCCTAAGTGGACAATTAGGCAAACAGCAAACCATGACTTATGTTAGCTTTTTTACTAAGATTCAGAACACTGAAAATGATTACGCATATTTCTCTGATGTTCTGATAACTCCCACTACACCCTGTTTTATTATGAGGCAATGTCATGGCAAAGAAAACACCTGTTTAATGTCTCTAAAAAACAGCAAATATATCTAATTAAAAAACTACTCTGCTGCTATTGTTTTTGAGACACTGTTATCTTATCAATTCTTTCAACTTTGCTAAACTCTCATTTAAGACCAAATTTAACTAAGTGGTCTGGGATAAGGAATTAATAATGTTTCAAGATTTCCTTAATCCCCATGAGACCTCTGACCAGGTTTTAAATACTGGACTAGTATTGTATCATTTCAGGTGGCCACTCCCCTCCCAAATACACAAACTTTGAAAAGGCACACGCAAGGGGTGCCTGGATGTCTCAGTTGGTGGAGAGACCGACTCCGGCTCAGGTCATGATCTCGCAGTTCATTGGTTCGAGTCCTGCGCCAGGCTCTGTGCTGACAGCTCAGAGCCTAGAGCCTGCTTCAGATTCTGTGTCTCCCTCTCTCTCTCTACCCCTCCCCTGCTCATACACACACTCTCAATCTCTCAGAAATAAACATTAAAAAATTAAAAAAAGAAAGTAAAGACACAGACATAATAAATGTGGCTTTATTTAAACAATGTTTAATCCACAAAGAAGGGAAAAAGTTAAAAAAAGAAAAAAAAGGAAGAAAGTTTTAATGAATATACCTGGTACTGGTTTAGAAATACACCAGGGCACCTGGCTGGCTCAGTCCTTAGGGCATGTGACTCTTGATCTCAGGATTGTGAGTTTGAGCCCCATATCTGGTGTAGAGATTACTTAAAACTACAATCTTTAAAAAAAAAAAAAAAGTAGTGAATGCTGATACTGGGGCAAAGGTCAACCCAGGCCAGCAGAGAAACATATAAGTTCATGTTGACACATATAAAGGAAAAGGTACTTTTAAAAGATGCAGAACCTTCTGATATCTTCCTCTCAGAGCCATTTTCAATTAGGTGCAATCACTGAGATGAAATGTTGGTAGAATCAAGTTTCCTATAAAATTCTATTTAATCATGGAATAGTATATTTGTGTAGAGCATTGCATTACGGTTTTATTTTCTTTTTTTTCAACGTTTTTTTTTTATTTTTTATTTTTGGGACAGAGAGAGACAGAGCATGAATGGGGGAGGGGCAGAGAGAGAGGGAGACACAGAATCGGAAACAGGCTCCAGGCTCCGAACCATCAGCCCAGAGTCTGACGCGGGGCTCGAACTCACGGACCGCGAGATCGTGACCTGGCTGAAGTCGGACGCTTAACCGACTGCGCCACCCAGTCGCCCCACGGTTTTATTTTCAAATAAAGCATTGCCATAAATACTTTGATTGTTAAAACCAGCGTATGAGAAAGGCAAGCAGTTGAGATCATTCCCATTTTTAAATTAATTATGGTTCCAGGACTTACCCAGAGTCACAGAACCAATAAGACATGGACATAGAATGCAGTACTCACTCTACTCCATTCACCAACTCGTTCATGTATTCACCTATTTATGCAACTAACTGCAATGACAGATTCAAAAATGGGCAAGGCATAACCTCTGGCCTCATGGAGCCCACAGTTTATTAAGCTGGCAGAAAAACATCCCAATGCCATTTATAACACAAGAACAAAAAGTGCAGTGGGAAAGATGCATGAGAGTCTTCCAGATGAGGTCAGTTCTTAAATCTATAGGTCTTAACAGACAAAGAAATAGCTAGGCCTGGAAGGCAGTGAGGGGCAGGGGGAAAGACAAGCAGAGGTCATCTAATTCTGTTCAAATAGAAAACTGAGTGTGAGTCCTGGCAGAAACATAGTGTATGAAGTCAGCAGAGGCCAATCTTGGCCTTGAACGCCTTCCTCTGTGGGCCAAACTAAGGACAGCCAAGGTGCTCAGACTCAGATATATGCTAATCTTCAAAAAGCTTTCTGGCTGATCTCACCTCATATGTAATAAAGCCTACTGGTGGCAAATTTCATTTCTTTTAATACTGTGATGTCTTGAAGGGAGAATGACTCAAGCCATGAGTTTGAATGAGTAGATTGTTTTCTGTAGCCTATGTATGTATACACATATTGCATACACCCACATGGATAGTTTATAACCATAACACTATATATGAATATCCACATAGATTATGCAAAACATACATAAAATTCTACAAACCTCACATGGAGAGACATCTGAATAATGTGTGTATCTAGACTGACCCCATGGGAGATATTCAGATGGAGACGGGTTACAGAGAGAGGGTACTATGCAGGACAACCATCTGTCCTAGATGATTCAGTCATTTGCCAGCAGAGGAAGAATTGAAGGGGGGGGGGTTACAAAATGAATTCTAAAGGTATCTTAATGCTCCACGGTTTTATGTATTATGAGTTTACCTGCACGAAGCAGTTTCTTTATTCTCGATAAATAAAATTCCATGACTCTGGTGAAATAATTCCTCTCTGCCATTTTTTTGTGCTCAGGCAGAAAATGTATTATTGATTTCTGATTCAGCCACAGACAATGTGACTTAGAGAAAGGAGCACTGAATGAGAAGTCAGGAAACCTAGATTCTCTCCCCAAACCACCGTTTTCCCCTCCCTCACCCCCACCCCAGCAGAGAGGGGGCTGTGTGACCTTGGGCAATGACTACAGTCTCTGGGCTTCAGCTTGGTATTAAATGAAAGGAGTGGGTAGGTGTTCTCTAATTCTCTTCCAGCTCTTAATCTATGAAACCATCCCCCTCCCCTAACACTTAGTTTATCTCCAGAGCTCTAAAAATCAAGACTTTTAAAAGTGGATTCAGATCATCTCTTTTTTAGCCAAAGAAGATCCTGTTTTATCTTATTTTTTAAAACCATCCAAATCTTGCATAATTCAAATGATCAGTGCTGTCACTGGTGGCTCTGGTTTAAATTATGCATTGTTGCTATTTGGGGAGAATGTAGACTAGGTCCAGTCTGGGATCACTGGCTGAGAACAATAAGCCCCCAAAGTGAGAAGGATAAAGGCCTCTCCAGACAGGATCTGCTTTTAATGCACGGAGCTCAGGGTTTACAAAAAGAGCATTGATTGTGTACATTAAAGAGCCACCAAAACAGCAAGGGATTGGTAAGGCTGCAGCAAATTCTCCTAGATGCCACTGACCTTGGCTGCATTTCAGGGGTCAGGCATTCCCCATAAGGTTCTCAGCAGGCTGGCTTTCCTGAGGGGTTAGGAACAAATGAGACCTCTCATCCAGATAAACCCACCTCTCCTAATTTGAGAAGACAGAAATTATCTGCCCTCTGATTTGTGGAGATCACCTGTGTAGCCTTTGGACTCAACAGCCAGCCTACACACCTCACCCCCTACAAGGCGGGTCCTACACCCCAGCCTTCCCGGGTGCAATTGTCTCCACATCAGCATGTAAGTCCTCCAGCCAGCAGTTCCCATCTCTAGAGCTGGCCTTAGCCCTCCCTCATTCCACACCTCCTACAGGCAGAAATACAGGGGCAAAGCACTAAGCCCAGGCCACAAAGAGCAATTTCAGGGAATCCTGCAAAGATATCTTTTCAAAATACAGATCTCTGGAGCACAGGCCTCCCATGTGTGAATCACACTCCAGGCAGGCCGGTGAGCCCTCGTGGTTCCTTACAAGCCTGCAGGCTCTGTGTGCTCGTATCTCAGAAAAGCTTCCCCAGAAAAAGCCCACAAGGGACACCTCTGACCAAGCCCAACTTAAAAATCGCATCAGAGCCCTTTCCATTAGAGGAGCAGTGTTGAGATTCTAGCTCAGGAAAACCACAAGCCTTGCCCATTGTTCAGATTCCTTCCCCATACCCCCCACCCCACCCCCTACTGGGCTTTTGCCACTTTCCCCTACCCAGTAGTCTGGGCCATCCATCCACCTGATTAACCCGCTGGCAGTAACTCCCAGTGCAGAAAGTAGGGCAAATGAACATGCACAGTCTGTAAAGCAGGAAATCACAGACTTAGCCAAAGCACCCACCCGGTTACCAACCCCCACCCCCAGCTGCCCAGGGGGCAGCGGTTTCTGAATGTGGCATTTCTGTGCCAGGAAATAGACAGCTTACTGTAATATCACATGAATGAGCTTTTGCTGCCCAACTATCAAAAAAGCTATTTGAAATGGCATCTCTGTTCCTTCTCAACCCCTGGACGGCCTTGCAGAAACCCTCACCTCTTGGAAGAATTAAGAAGGGAAAGGGAAGTTAAAAAGAGGAGGATTCATGAGACTAAATAAAAAGTACCACTTTGACAGTAAAGGTAGCTCTTTAAAATAACTGTAGAGAAGGAGGTACTGTCAGGAGAAGTAATGAAGATTCAGGTCTGTAATCCCAAGATTTAGCATCAGTCTAACAATGTATGCCTCAGGAGGGCGTGTGAACTTCCAAGCTTCACCCATCCTGTGTGTCTGTGTTGAGACCCACCATCAATTCTATCTCACCATCCTCCATGCTTCAAGTATACATGCTGTGGCTTTTTTTTTTTTTTTATTCTTGGTTCAGGAGAGGAAGAAGCCATCCTTAATTGGTGTCCAATCCTCATCCCCCTCTGCTGCCGCCACCCACACCCCTCACCTCCTTTTCCGCAGGCAGCATCTAATTAAAATGGCAAGAAAGCTCTGCCCCCTTCCCCGATAGAGTGTGTTGGGATTCAGAGGTGGGGGTGGGGAGGCGTCGAGGCTACCCTGGGATTCCTGGTATTCTGATCTCAAAACAACAGCAAAATGGATTCTATAGCAGTGATGTCTTAGTCAATACAATGAAAAGGCGTCTGAGGCGATTCACGCGAAGGTAAACGCAAACCAGTGGGCCTGGAGGGACGTAGATGCTCTCTACAAAGGACTGGCCGCGCGCGCGCGCGCGCGAACACACACACACACACACATCCACACACACACATCCACACACACACACACACACACACACACACACACACACTCTCACGGGAGTTCCGGTCTGACTGGGGGAAAGCAGAGAACACATCCTTCCACCTGCTTAAGTTCAACCATAAAACTGAAATGTCAGAGCCACAAAGTCAGAAAGCACAGGCAGGTCTAAGTTAAACCATAAATAAAGGTGACTGGCAGACTGACATTGAAGAGAGCGCGGAGAGGCAGTCGGGGCTCAGAAGGCGGAAAGGGGCTAGAGGAGGCAGTTGCCATCTACCAGACCAGCACAGCAATAGCTGCCCCCGTGGAGCGGCAGGTTCGGCTTCGTGGGGACAGTCAGGCTCACAATGTCATCTTGCAGGTAGCTGGGAAAAGTGAGTGGCCAGTGCTCCTATTCACGCTGCTGTGACTCTCTTTGCAGAAAGGGGCAGTGGGGTCTCGCGCCTTGGCACCAGACGACCGTCTGGGGCTTGTGTGCACACACCACGCGCACACACACACACACACACACACACACACACACACACGAGCCTTTCATTTTAAGGCTCTTACGCTGGTCTAAGATGAAACTGGCATTAGCTCCACTGGTTCTCTGGGGAGCTTCGGCCACAACCAAAGGAGGACACGTAGTGCACAGCTTTGAGAGGAGTCTTAGCCAAGAGCACCTCGGCGGACCCCGAATCAAAACCAGAAGCCAGGTTCTCTCCGCGTCGCATTCTCCCTCTGCCCAGTAGCCCCCGCCCGGGTTCACGCACCGAGCCCGTTCACCCCGAAACAAACCGCTGGGAAGAAATCAGAAAACATGTTCTACTCACCCTCAGAGCCGAGAGATCGATTTCATCCAGGCTACGAGCCGGGGAGTCGCTCGCCATGTCTACTTCTTCGCGGGAGAAATGGTCCAAAACCACCCTGAAGCTTCTCCCTTGGAAATTCCACCTTGGTCTATTTTACTCGCGTCCTCATGCGGGTGTCGCGCCAGAGGCCCCGGGCCCAGCCTCCCCAGCCCACCCCGGCCCCACAGCACCCGATCCCGATCCCCCGCGCGTCGGTCCTCCGGGTCAGGGAGCCCAACCTGCGCTGATCTCCAAGCCCGGAGCCGCGGTGCGTGTGGGCTGCGCGCCCTGCTCAGCTAAGGGCGCTGGGGCTGCGTGGGTGTATTTAAATGGGACATGCTTCTTTGCTTGTGCGTGGATGGCGGCTGCATTGGCTGTTATAATGAGACACATCAACTCCTCCACTCTGCTGGGGGGTGGGGGTGGAGAACCACACAGAACTGTCTATCACCGCTTCCTGGGAGGAGTAAAGGGGGGGGGGGGGTGGAAGGCGGAGGAGGCGTGGTCTCCGACTGGGGAGAGGCCTCGCTTCCTGACCCGGTCCCTCTGCACCAGCGTGGTTGGGGGAAGGGCGCGCACCCTTTCCGCCCAAGCTTTTGCAGGCTAATCTGGATGGATCTGAAAAGCTGTTCCTGGACCCTGCCGTGCTTATCGTAGGGGCAAAGGGGCTTTATTTTGTGTGTCCAATTCGTGCACTGCAGCACAATGGCCCTCAATCGCATTGGGGGGGTTTTCAGTTCGGTTCAAATGCTCTAGCGCTGAAAAAATCCAGAAGGAAAAAAAAAAAAAAAAAAAGAGTGACGGCCGCCCTCCTCCATTAATTATTTGTGGGGCTGGAGTAACGCGGGCTGGTGCAACCGGTGCATATAAGGACTTGTGTGCAGGGAAGGGGATCCGCCTCCAGGCGCGGAACGAATGGGGGAGAAGCGCACTCGTACCCTGCGCTCCAGCGATTTGCAATGGGGGCGGGTGGGTCAGCCAGCGACCCCCGGGATCCCGGAAGGCGGGTCTCGAGGGCCGGTCATTCGCGGGTCAAGGGCTAGGAACGTTTACCAGAAGCGGGAAAACGGACATCTGAGTTCCTTGTTGGCATCGCCACACCCAGGACTTGCCCGTACCGCAATTCCCCACGGAAACGACCGAATTGAAACGAGAAGCTTTTTCTCTGGGTGCAAGAGCTGAATGCTTCAGGTAACTCCAAAGGGAACACGGGGTAAGGCAGTACTCGCCGCCTCAGGACGCTGCATTTCCCTTTCAGGCAGCGTTTTCGTGGCTGACCTACTCAGACTGATGGAGAAAGTTTAGCTGGTGGGTGAGATGTAACATACAAAATGCACCGGGTGAGAGCGATTTCGCTCCACCCGCTTTCTCATTTCAAGGCTGAACGTTTACAGTGGTAAACATGATATTCCGTAATCAAAAGTATGAAGTCACTTCCCCCAGCCCCCCCTACCCGCCCCCCCTTTCCCTCCAGCTTTGGCCACGCGAAATACATGGGAAGAAAAGCTAAATTTGAACTTTCCCCCCAAATACAGCAGTATCTGCACGTCTGTTAAAATGGGAGTTTACATCTAGCCAAGTGCAGTGAGGGCTTCTTAATCCTGTGGTGTGAATGTCAGTTTCAGAAAAGGACTTTTGAATGAATGAACGGAAGCCAATGCAGTTAGTTCATCAGGACTGCAGACACTGGAAGACTTAGAAACAGCATTCGGTTTGCGCCCTGCTTTTTGTTGTTGTTAACATTATTGTACTTATCTGTATGCACTGGGGATCATGAAACTGAAGAATTGTTCTAACATCTCAATGGCCACAGCTACTTAGGAGATTTGCCCTTAAAATGTCAAACGTTTAATCATGTTATATTCAGAACGCTCGATTTGACCTATCATTTTCTAATAAGATCGTTCAGCTTAAGACAGTAAATAAGGTGCAGCAAGCCACCAAGGCATGTAGAAATGACGTACAAAACCTACCATTTCCCATCATGGTCCTTATTTTTCCCTTTTCTGTCCCTTTTTTACCCTTAATCTAGATGACAAAGTAATGTATTTCTCATGTTGAAAGAAATCATTAATTTAAGATCAGGTATTTAGATCTGTGAACGTAACTATTTTTAAAAATCCAGACATAGGAAAAATGAGATAAACATTTTTTTTCATGGACAACCTTCATTTTATACCCCAGATTTTTATCTGAAACATCACAGATAGATGAATGGTCTCTTCCACCTTAGTAAACTGCTCAGGCCATGAGGATGCCGTGAAACGCACTAAATTCCACCCTTGGATTTAGAATTGGAAGACTATATGTTCAATCCAGTGATGGGGGAGGGCTTCCTGGATGCTAACTGGTTGAGCTGAGAGTCAGGTGGAGGTGTGGGGGGGGAATGGGGGGGGGTGATGGATGCAGGAAATACCATAAAAGGAAAGGTTGCAATAGCCAGGCCACCTTCAGCTAGTAAGGGAAGGAGCAAACTCCAGGCTGTTTGTGCTGGAGGCTAGGTAGTAGTGGTGACTGGACTGAGAAGGGAAGCAAAGGTCAGATCAGGTAGCGCTCTGCATGTCCCATTAAGGAACTTGGACTTTATCCTTTAGGTCAAGTGTGTATCAAATTTCAGCCATTCCAATACAAACCCCTATTTTTTTGCCGTGTCTGTGAACCCCCCATACTATTTATTATCTGCTTAATATTTTTCTCTAAATCCATACTTTTCTTTTTTTCTTATTTAATTTAAAAGGAAACATAAATGACTACTATAAATGGAAAGCTAGCAATACTTGCTAAAAAATAAAAGAAAACCATCAAAATAAATACAATGGAAAATAAATATTACTTAATTCTAGCTATCATTGCCTGCTCCAGGTTTCTAGCCTAGGGCTTGCTCTTCCTTTGTTAAAAAGAGGAGTTAATAAATGCCAGAAAAGGCATTCAAAATTTGACCGAAGTGAGATTTTTCCTCTTCATGTAATCTGAAGGATTGAAAGAACTGATATCATTTATGTCCAATTTGAAAGCCTGTAAAACAATACAATATGCTGTTTATGTCTGTAAATGTATAGCCAACTATAAAAAGCATGGGCATAGGCTGGAAGGACACAGATCAACTTCAGGACAGTGACAAGGGAGAAGTGGAATGGGAAGGTACAAAGGAGGATCCAACAATAAGACCTAATTTATTAAAAAGAAAAAAAGATCTCTAGCAAATATTGCTAAATGTTTGGAATTGTTAGATCTGAATAGTTACTAATTCATATTTATTATATTGTTCTCTGGATCTTTTTGTATATTTGAAATATTTTTATATTTTAAAAATATTTATAAAAAAAGAGAGAATCCCAAAGAGGGTTGTGTTCCCTCTATTAGATTCAATGTTATTTAATGCCATATCCGTGCTCCAACTAAAATAAACACTGGAAATCAGTAACACAGCTTGTGGAACTTTTAAAAGCACACTCTGTATATCTTCTGTCACCACAAATCCCTAGATATAACAGAAAATATATTTTAAAAAATTCATTAGAGTTCTAGAAGACAATAAAGACAGTATCAGTGGTCTAGCAATTCAGAGGACTTCCTAGGTTATATAAAGCAAGTAGGATTTGATTGCCAGTAGATCTGTAAACCAAAACGGTACAGGGTAGGCCCAGGGTGAGAGCTGGGAAGGCTTCAAGCTCAGAGGCAATGGCTACAAGGAACTGGGACTTTCATCACAGTAACTAAACCCATTAATCCACTCTTTCATTCATTCCATGAATATATAAATCATTTACTCTGTGCCAGTCACAATACCAAGTCCTGAAGATTTGCTTTCACAGAGGCAAATAATAAAATTGTAAATAATCCATTACTAACATTATTTTAGATGGTGATAAGTGATATGAAGAAAATCAAGCAAGATCATGAGAATCAGCAGGTACACATGTCCACCCCCAGCCCTGACACATGCTCTCCGTAAGTATAGGTGCTTGGGCCAAGGAGACCGGGTATCACCCCAAGGAGCTGCTCACCGATTGCCAGGAGAAAGGAGACCACACACACGCACACACAGAGAAGGTGAAGTACCTGCATCCCCCGCGCTGCAAGACATTTGCTGCCCCACTTTCCACCCCAGTCAGGAAAGCAAGCACTCAGAATATAGAACTGGCACCACAGATAGGCAAATGAGATTTTCAAACACTAAGATGAGCAGACAACCCTGAATCACCAATCATTTCTAAAAATCTATTACTTTGAAAGAGAAGAACCAACTCCAATCAACAAACAGATTGAAAACCCAAAGTTACTGTTAAAAATGAGTTTTATAACATATATGTTTTATCCTCAAAAAATAATACAGGATCTTACAGTCATAAAACAACCAAGTTATTATGCAAACAAACCAGTTAGATGAATAATTAGTATATTAATTGAAATTTTTAAAATGAATATATAGATTGAACAATAGAAAGTAATACTATGCTGCAGATACTCCTTTAAGCATTCATGCATTAACATATTTAATCTTTATAATCTTCCAAAGTAGGCAATAATATTAGCATATTCACTTTACATATGAGTAAACTGAAGACTTAAAAGTTTAATTAACTTACTCAAGGCAACACAGTAATAAATGACTGAACCAGGATTTGAACTCAAGCTCTTAATCATCATGCTATACTGACTCAAGCTGAACTGAAGAGTGAATTTGTTATCTAGAAGATTGGGCCCAGTTTGATCCCAAATTGCAGAAGAAAGTATGTAGCAACAGAGTAAGAATTTAAGTAATATGGAGCATAAATCCAGAAGTCCCAACCTTCATCTGATAGGAGATCTAGAGAATAGATAGGAGGGAATACTCAGAGAAATAATAGGAAATGGTCCTGTATCTTCAGGCTAAAATCTCCTATAGAGTGCATAAGTTAAAAAATACCACACTTGAACATATCATGATGGAATTTCAGAGCATCAGGGATAGAAAGAAAATTCTAACCAGATCACCTATTTCTCATCAGCAGCAATGGATGCTAGGACAAAGCATTCTAACGTATGGGATAACGGGACAAACATATCTTGCAACACTGACTAAAGGGGAGTGAAGAAAAGTCTGGTGTGTCTTATAAAAATGGTTTTCCTATTTGAAAACTGAAAAAAGAAAAGAAGGGACCGAAGGGAAGAGAAGAGGGCCAGGAAAAGCTTTCTGCCTGTGGCAACCATTCTCCAAGATGGCTTCCAACAAGCCTCACCTCCTGGTATCTCCACCCTTGTGTAGGTCCCTCTAATATAGAATACAGCTGGGTAATACGAGGCATTTCAGCTTTTACCTTGTTTTCTTGGTTCATATGCTTGAACGCCATGTTTTTCAACCTCAACACTATTGACATTTTAGGTCTGATAACTCTTGTTGTAGGGGGCTACCCTATAGTGTATGATGTTTAGCAGAATTCCTGGTCTCTACCCACTAGCTCTCAGTAACACCTTCCCAGTTGTGACAACCAAAAATATCTCCAGACATTGTTAGATGTCTCCTGGCAGGCAAGATCACTGCTCTAGGGGGAGTCACTCATCACATCCTGTGGACATTCATGCCCCTTGCCAGACTTGTGGGTGAGCTGCCTTGAAATGGATGTTCCAGCCCAATCAAGCCTTCAGATGACTGCAATTCCAGCTGGCTCTGACTGCAATTTCGTGAAGTTCCTGCCTGAACTAGGACAGTTCAATCCAGCTGTTCCCAAATCCCTGACCCACAGAAACCATGAGAGATCATGAATTTTACTGTTGTTTTAAGCCATTTGATTTGTTATACAGTAAGGGGTAACTAATACATTGTCTTCAGACAGGGTTTGTGTGGACATAATTGCTACAGCTATAACAGCCATCTCCCTAGCAGGTCAGGATGAACTTGGGAAAGAAAACAAAAGAGGAAAAGCATCTGGATCTTTAATGACATCATTGAGCCACTCAGTTAACTAATCCAGGGGCAACCTGTCTGAACTCCTTCTCATGAGACATAGGTTTTTCTCATTTTGTTTAAGCCACCATTAGTTGAGTATTCTGTTATATTTTTTTTATCTGTTTTATTTTTGAGAGAGAGAGACAGTGTGAGTGGGGGAGAGGCAGGGAGAGAGAAGACACAGAATGTGAAGCAGGCTCCAGGCTCTGAGCTAACAGCAGAGAGCCTGATGCAGGACTCAAACCTACAAACTATGAGATCATGACTTGAGCCAAAGTGGTGCTTAACCGACTGAGCCACCCAGGTGCCCCAAACGTATTCTGTTATTTGTAACCAAATACTTCTTGTTACAGGAAATAAAAATTAAAACTATTCATTGTCTTTATCATTGCTGATTCACAAAGTAAAAATGAAATAATGATAACATAACTAAAATGATCTTATCAGGGCACGTGGGTGGTTCAGTCAGTTGAGCACCTGACTCTTGACTTTGGCTCAAGTCATGATCTCAGGGTCATAGGATCAAGCCCCACTTCAGGCTCCCTGCTAAGTATGGAGCCTGCTTGAGATTCCCTCTCTCCTTTTCCCTCTCCCCCTCACCCGCTCTCTCTCTCTAAAAAAATAATAAAATTAAATTAAAATTAAATAAAATAATCTTACAAGTTTAAAAAAAGAGAGAGAGAAAACCAGGCAAAGATATTTTTTTATCTTATTTGGAGATATACTTGGATACAATCTCTAAACAGAAAAATGTGAGTCAGTTACGCATGATAAATATAAGGGTCACCACATAGGCAAATATAAATTGGATGTTTAAGTTACAAACTAGTTGAGTGGAAAAATGGAACAAAGATAGCTTGAAGAATTGAATAAAATGAAGAAAGAAAATATAAACCATTGAGATTGACTAGTGTAAAGGACATATGTTTGGAGTGGTGATCTGACCCAGTATCCATTCTGCTTTTGTAAACCATGGTAGGTAGACTAATAGCTCCCCAAAGATGTCTATGTTCCAGTGCCCAAAACCTACAAGTATGCTATCTTAGATGGCAAGAGGGACTTTGCAGATGTGATTCAATTAAGGAATTTAAGATGAAAAGAGTATCCTAAATTATCAAGGAGAGACCCATGTAATAACAAGGGTGCCTAAAAGTAATGAAAAGGGAGGCAGAAAAGGAGACCTAGAGGAAGATGTGCCATGGAAGAAAGGCACAGAGAAATGCAACATTACTGCCTTTGAAAATGAAGGCAGGGGCCATAAACGAAGGAATGCAAACACCTGTAGAAGCTGTCGAGGCAAAATAAAACCCAGAATCTCCCCTCCCACCTCCAGAAAGGGATGCAGCTCTGCTGACATCTTAATTTTAGCCCCACGAGACACATTTTGACTTGCTGACTTCCAGAGTGTAAGATAATAAATTTGTGTTGTTTAAAGCCACTAAGTTTGTGGTCATTCATCACAGCAATGATAGAAAACTACAAGACATACTGTATCCATATTCCCTTTTGAATGATTGTCTCCCTGTGGTTACAGATTACTGGTGCTATTTCTTAGGTTTTCTGCCCACTGGGAGTCCAAAGGTGAGTGGGTATCTGAAAGCAGAACTGAAGCGGCCCCCTTCATAAAAACCTGGAACTTTAGAAGAATGGCAAGAAGAATGAAAATGGTTAGTCATCATTCATTCCATTTGTGGTACTCTACCCATAGGGATTTGCCAGAGTCCATTCTTCCTTTCTGTTTCTCAGAAGTCACCTTGCTTCCTGCCCATTTTTAATCTTGGCTCTCTGGGCTAGTTACCTATGGCTGTGCAAAGAACCACTTCAAAACTTAGTGAATAAAACAACAATTAACTCTTAGCTCACAAATCTGTAATCTGGACAGGGTTTGGTGGGGAAGGCTCGCATGCTCCACAGACCATCAGCTACAGCTGGATGACCAACTTCTGAAATGGCTCACTCACTTACCTAGTAAGTTTGGTGCTGGGCTACCTGCTGAGGGTTCAGCCAAAGCTGATGGCTAGAAACTTTGGTTCCTCTCCAGGTTGGTCTCTCCAAGGGCTGTTGGGACTTCTGGCATGGTGGCTAAATTTCAAGAACAAGTATCCCATAAAAACCAGACAGAAGTTATATCACCTTTTATGACTTAGCCTCAGAAGTCATGTGACTTTAATTCTGCCATTGTCACAAATCTATCTAGATTGAAAAGGGAGATGCCTATTTCCCATCTCTTGATGGGAGGAGTGTCTAAGTCACGTTAAAGAAGAGCATGTGGGATGGAAAAAGTTGTTTCATTACCTGTAGAAATTAAGACCTACTGCATGCTTCCAACCTTTCTATCAGTTTTCTGTCCTCAATAGCTCTGCCATTTGTTCATGTTGACCAGAGTTGGTTTCTGCTGTTGCTTGCAACCAAAGAATAATGGAGCAGATATAAGCACAAACAAAATATCAGAATAAGACGTATTTAAGTTTCCTTATTGAAAGACAGAATCTCTCAGAGTAGGTGAAAGCAAAGCAAAAGAAGCACTGTAAACTAAGGATATACACGCTTTCCAACTCTGCCATGGGAAATTAACAAAATTTGACCAGGCCACACAGGAAAGGTTGATACTTTCCAAAAGGCAGCCATCATAGATACCACATTCTCAGACAATGTTACTAGGAGATTTCAATATTCATGTCACAGATTTATCTAAATAAGTGATTCATAACTCTTGGAATTTCTTCACTAGAATGACCATTGTCTCTCACAGAACTTAAATTTACTCCCAGGAACCCGAACCGAAATTTATCATCATCTTAAACAGCTCTGCCTTAGAAAATGAAACTCCATTTCCCATTGTCCAATTACAAACCCTCTCTTTCTAGCTTTCTGGTAACCTTCACTAACATTACCACTGTTTTCAGCCACACAGGCTCCATCTCTGTCCATCGGTAGCATTCTTCATTCTTCTGCAATTGGTTGCAATTCCTCTTACCCTTTCTTCCTTCCCTTTGTGTCCTGGACCTCACAGTATTTAGGAGCCTGAAATTTAATTTGCTGTATTCTGTACAGTATGATCTAAAATGAAGACCATGGTCCCTGGAGTTGATCTGCTTGAGATCAAATCCCAAAATAGAAAAATAAAAATAATATAGCTGTTTTACAATTCTCATTTTTTTTTTTCAGGTAGATAGATAAGGTAGATTTTTTTTTTTAACCTTGGTCACCATTGAAATAATAATGCCAAGTGACAACATCACTTTTGTATTAAATGGGTACAGAACAATTTTCATAATTATCTAGTACCATTTAAGTCCAAAGACAAACACAATACTTTATCTAAAATATCAGTATTACACTTTCTCCAAATACAGAAAACTATTTTTACTACAAATTTGGCAAGCCCTTTCAAAACAGCATTTTCTGTTTTCGTTCTTTGGGAAATTCTTAACAACAAATATGTATAGAAATTTTAACATGCAGCTGTAATCTTTCAATATTTATTATAAAAGTTTACTTGTTATTACACTGTGTGTTAACTAACTGGAATTTAATAACAACTTGAAAAAGAAATAAAATTTTAATTACTTATCATTTTTTTAGAAGTTGCTTGATCTCCTTAAATCTTAAAACAGTTTTAATTTTATCTATATTCTATCTATATCTATATTCTAGCCCAGTAATGGAGTTTTCAGCTTGGTTTTCTCTCAATATTTTTAGGACCTAACCTAGTGTCTTGCAACAGTAAGCATTCCTTACATTTCTGGTCAATGACCAAACATACTTGAATAGAAATGATGAAGGGACATGTATTCTGACCACCAGTCCTGTCCAGAATGTGTCAAAAGCCTGTGGTGCTTTGCTTCCTCTTGGCTATCTCCACTAGTTTCCACTTGTTCTGTGTAACTTTTCCACAGGACTGTATCTTTTTTTTTTTTAATACTTTTTAAATTCTCAAAGGTTTGTTTGTTTGTTTGTTTGTTTGTTTGTTTGTTTAGAAGCAGGAAGGGGCAGAGAGAGAGGGAGAGAGAGAATGTCAGGTAGGCTCTGCACTGTCAGCACAGAGTCTGATGCAGGGCTCAAGCTCCCAAACCGTGACCTGAGCTGAAACCAAGAGTCAGCCGCTTAACCCACTGAGCCACCCAGGAACCCCAGGATTGTATCTTTTTAAATGTTAGACTCTAAGCTCCTCATGCTCCAAGATACACAAAATAATTTTCAGTTTTTCATTCATGTCTATATATTTTCACGGCACAATCCCATAGGTTAGCCCAGAGCTGGGAGAGGGGAGGAGTAGCCAGCTGGATCTTAACATGAAGTCATAGGGTAGATAAAAGCTTTTATCATACTTTTAAAGCTAGAAGGAACATTAGATATAACCAGGTCCCACCCTCTCATTTTACAGATAAGGAAACCAAGGTTCAGAGACTCTGTGACTTGCTCAATGTCAAAGAGTTAACACACAAAAGGGCTCTGGGACTGAAAGCTTTATATATATATAAAAAAAAAAAAAGTGGGGGGAGGAGCAAAAGAAGCAAGGCTGTGTTTTTATTGTTATTGTTCCCCCCCCCATTCCTGATTCTCTATTCCTTCTACTATACCATATTGCAACCCAGACATTTAAAGTACTATCCACTTGTGTTGTGCTTTTTATCTTAAGGAAACTGTAAAGAATATAACTGATCGTATTTCCCTTAATGTGTGGGCTGCCTGAGAGCTCCAAGCTAAATGAGTAGGTTTGCCATGCCTGGTGCTGGCTCTAGCGTGGGAGGAGGAGCCACAAATGGAGCCAAGAAGCTTGTCTGAGTGGAATCTTTAAGCCACAGAACCCAGGCAACAAAATGAGGAATAGGTATTTATTTTGATCACTTGGCCACAAAAGGTAGAGGCCAAACATTTCTAGAGATTTAACACCCTCTGGTCACGCAATTACATGGACGACTTGTAAAGACTACACTGGAAAATGTGTTCTCTCTCTTATAACATTTAAAACATTGTATTGTAGCTATTGATTTTCTTTTCCACCATGAAACTGTTGAATACAAGGAATTTTTGAAAAATGTTTTAATGTTTATTTATTTTTGAGAGAGAGAGAGAGAGAGAGAGAGACAGCGACAGAGTGTGAATGGGGGAGGGACAGAGAGAGAAAAACATAGAGTCTGAAGCAGGCTCCAGACTCTGAGCTGTCAGCACAGAGCCTAATGAAGGGCTTGAACTCACGAACTGCAAGATCATGACCTGAGCCGAATTCAGATGTTTAACCGACTGAGCCACCCAGGCACCCCAGGAATTTTCTTATTCAGCTCTATTTCTGTAGTGCCTCGCATAATGCCAGCAATAAAGTGGTGGTTATAAAGCTAATCAATAAATCAGTGTAGTGAAGAAGTTGGTAAAGATGGACAGAACTAGCCACCTTGAAGCCAGAAAATTTGGGAAAGTCTTTTAAACCCTTTAAGTGTCATCATTTTTATACTTTTTATGATTTTGCATGAATAGTTGATTTTGAGAACAAAGCAAGTGACCAACAGCTACGACTGTGTCAAAAGCTGATAACAAAAATTAGTTGTGGATATACTCTTTCCATCCGTTCACAAAGAATACAAATTCATTCACTCATTAGTGTATCCATTCATCAGAAACATGTATTAAACACAGGGATCATCAAGATGGTCTCTGTCTTTGTAATTTATTTAGTCAGTGTTTCTGAAAGCATGGTCCATGAAGCACTTCTATCAAACAGGGAGACAGGGCTTAATTAACATGTAGATTCCCAGAATCTTGGGGGAGCAGGGTCCAGGAATTTTCACCTTGAAACTAGTACCTGCCCAGGTGATTTTTTTCACCCATTCCCAAATATTTATTGAGCATCTTTGATAAGCAAGGACCTTACTTGGCTAGACCAAAGGATTAATGCGAGTAAATTATGCTCTGCAAATATTTTGGTCTGTTTGGGATGCTATAACAAAATGCCATACACTGGGTAGCTTATAAACAACAGGAATTTATTTCTCATCATCCTAGAGGCTGGGAAGTCCAAGATCAAGGTATTGGTTGATGCAGCATCTGGTGAGAGTCGGCTTCCCCATAGACAGCTGTCTTTTCACTATGTCCTCAAAAGGTAGAAGGGGCAAACCAGCTCTCTGGGGTCTCTTATAAGAGGATGAATCTTAGTCAGGAGAGCCCCACTCTCATGACCTAATCACCTCCCAAAAGACCCAACCTCCAAATACCACCATCTTGTGGGTTGGGATTTTAACATATAATTTGGAGTTGGGGGGATAACACAAACGTTCAATCCATATTAATAAGAGACAAAATCCAATTTAATAAATGTAATGAAATTTATTAGGTTAATGCACAGGTATAAGAAGAGCTGAGAGGGGTGGGGTGGCAGGAATTTAGGGTCAGGGTCCAGATTACGAAGAAAAAAACAAGTATCCTAAAGCTGGTTAGATAGATACTCTACACATTATACATGTTGTAGGTGATCTCTCAGTGAAGGAGGCCCCAAAAATTTGCTTTAAATTCTGTGTCTTCTAGTGTATATATTCCCTGCTTCTACAGTCATATGCATAACACCATAGTTAATTCTATCAATCTCCCCTCTCTATGCTTTTTTTTCTTGCTAAAATATTTTTAAACATATGTTTAAAATCATGTTATTTCATGTCTAAATATGTCAGTATATAGCTAATAAGGGGGGAGGGTGAGTGTGGATTGGGCTCATTGACTTGTTTCCAAAGAATAGTGTATGGAAAAAGGGGTGAAAGTAGCTCTACAGTGGAAAAATCTAGCAAACAGCAAACACTACCTTGGCCAAGTAATTAAGGTTAACATCATCAATGATAAGTCATATTGATAGAATATACCCTTGATAGTATATAGAAAGGCACTAGTAAGATTTAAAATATATATATATATATATATAAATATAACTATATATATAAATAACTTTTTTATATATAAATAATATATATTAATATAATATATATTATATATTAATATAATATAATTATATTAATATATAATATATAATTAATATACAATATTGTATATTATATAATTAATTAATATAGTAATATATTAATTAATGTATTATATATGCATTAATATATAATGTAATATATTAATGCATTAAAATATACATTAATATATAATGTATTATATACATTAATATATAATATATAATATATAATAACTTTATTATATATATTATATATTATTATATATATAACTTTATTATATATAATAATATATATAAATATATAACTATATATATATAAATAAACTATATATATGTATATATATAGTTTAGCTAATAGTAATGTGACAGTATTGGTTCCTTAGCAGCGGCAAGTATATCAGAGTAATGTAAAATGTCACATTAGGGGAAACTGGGTCTGGGGTATATAGGAATTCTGTACTGCTTTTGCAATATTTTGGTAAATCTAAAATTATTCTAATTTTTTTAAGTTTATTATTTAAAAAGAGGAGAGTATAGCAAATTGGATAGGCTGGAAGAAGTAGATAAATTCCTAGAAACATACTAAGGGTGAATCATGAAGAAATAGAAAATTTGAACATCCTAACAAGTGCCCTCCTCAGTGCCCATCACCCATTTTCCCTGTCCCCTTCTGCCCCTCCCCCTTCCACCCTTAGTTTGTTCTCTGTATTTAAAAGTCTCTTATGGTTTGTCTCCCTCTCTGTTAGTAACTATATATATATTGTTTGTAACTATATATATATATATATATATATATATATACACACACACATATAAATATATATAAATATATATATATATACATACACACACACACACACGTATATAATATCTGTCTTTATCTGACTAATTTCACTTAGCATAATACCCTCCAGTTCCATCCACATTGTTGCAAATGGCAAGATTTCATTCTTTCTTGTTGCCAAGTAGTATTCCATTGTATATATAAACCATATCTTCTTTATCCATTCATCAGTTGATGGACATCTGGGCTCTTTCCATAATTTGGCCATTGTTGATAGCACTGCTATAAACATTGGGATATGTGTAACCCTATGAATCAGCACTCCTGTATCCTTTGGACAAATTCCTTGTAGTACTATTGTGGGGTCATAGGGTAATTCAATCTTTAATTTTTTGAAGAACTTCCACACTGATTTCCAGAGTGACTATACCAGTTTGCATTCCCACCAACAATGCAAGAGGGTTCCCCTTTCTCCACATCCTCACCAACATTTGTTGTTTCCTGAGTTGTTAGTTTTAGCCACTCTGACCAGTGTGAGGTGGTATCTCAATGTGGTTTTTCATTTGTATTTCCTGATGATGAGTGATGTTGAGCATCTTTTCATGTGTCTGTTGGCCATCTGCATGTCTTCTTGGAAAAGTGTCTATTCATGTCTTCTGCCGTTTCTTCACTGGATTCTTTGTTTTTTGGGTGTTGACTTTGGTAAGTTCTTTACAGATTTTGGATACTAACCCTTTATCTGATATGTCATTAGCAAATACCTTCTCCCATTCTGTTGGTTGCCTTTTAGTTTTGTTGATTGTTTCATTTGCTGTGCAGGAGCTTTTTATCTTGATGAGATCCCAATAGTTCTTTTTTTGCTTTTAATTCCCTTGCCTTTGGAGACATGTCAAGTAAAAAGTTGCTGTGGCTGTGGTCAAAGAGGTTGTTGCCTGTTTTCTCTTCTAGGGTTTTGATGGTTTCCTGTCTCACATTTAGGTCTTTAATCCATTTTGAATTTATTTTTATGCATGGTGTAAGAAAGTGGTCCAGTTTCATTCTTCTGCATGTTGCTCTCCAGTTCTCCCAGCACCATGAGCACTGGGTGTTTCATGTAAGTGATGAATCATGGGAATCTATTCCCAAAGCCAAGAGCACACAAATACACTGTATGTTAGCTAACTTTACAATAAATTATTAAAAAAAAGAAAAAAGAAAATTTGAACAGACCAGTAATGAGTAAGAGGATTGAATCATAATACAAAAACCTCCCAACAAAGAAAAGCCGAGGACCAGATGGTTTTACTGGTGAATTCTACCAAACATTTTAAAAGAAATAATGCCAATCCCTCTCAAATCCTTTCAAAAAGATTAAAGTGGAATGGACATTCCTAAACTCATTTTATGAAACCAGCATTATCCTAATACTAAGGCCACATAAGGACACTACAAAACACACACACACACACACACACACACACACACACACACACACACACACAACTACAGGCCAATATCCCTGATAAATATAGATGCAAAAATTCTCAACAAAACACTAGCAAACCAAATTCCACAGCCCATTAAAAATATACATCATGATCAAGTGGGATTTATCCCTGGGATGCCAGGATGGTCCAACATGCTCAGATCAATAAATGTGACACTTTACATTTGAAAACTGCAGGATAAAAGTCATATAATCATCTCAATAGATGTAGAACAAGCATTTAACAAAATAAAACATTCTTTAATGATAAAAACTCTCAACAAATTGGGTATAAAAGGAATGTACCTCAACATAATAAAGGCCATGTATACAAGCCCACAGCTAATATCATACTCAGTGATGGAACATTGAAATTTTTTCTATAAGATCAGGAACGAGTCAAGGGTGCGCATTCTTACCACTCCTATTCAACATGGTACAGAGCAATTAGGCAAGAAAAAGTAAGAAAAGGTATCTAAATTGGATTGGAAGAAGTAAAATTGTCTCTGTTTAGAGATGATATGATCTAATATATTAAAAAAATCCAAAAGTCTCCACCAAAACCTGTTAGAACTAATCAAAAAATTCAGTAAACTTGCAGGATACAAAATCAACATACAGAAATCAATTATATTTCTATAACACTAACAACAAAATACCTGAAAAAGAAAACAATCCCGTTTACAATTGCATCAAAAACAATAAAATCTTTAGGAATAAATTCAACCAAGGAGATGAAAGATCTGTACCCTGAAAACTATAAGATTTTGATGAAAGAAATTGAGGAAGATACAAATAAATCCCATGTTTGTGGGTCAGAAGAATTAATATTGTTAAAATGTCCATACTACCTAAAGCCATCTATAGATAAAATGCAATCCCTATCAAAGTCCAATGGCATTTGTCACAGAAATAGAAAAAAAATCCTAAAATATGTATGAAACCACAAAAGACCAAAAACAGCCAAAGCAATACTGAGAAAGAACAATTATATTAGGGGCATTACATTTTCTGATTTGAAACTACATCACAAAGCCACAGTTATGAAAAACAGTATGGCACTGGCATAAGACCAGACACATAGACCAATAGAACAGAGTTGAGAGCCTAGAAATAAACCATGGCATATATGGTCAACTAATATTTGCCAAGGGAGCCAAGAATACTCAAAAGGAAAGGATGATTTCTTCAATAAATGGTGTTGTGTAAGCTGGATAATCACATGCAGAAGAATGAAATTGGACCCCTATCCTTAACAATTCACAAAAATTAACTTCAAATGGATTAAAGACTTAAAGATAAGTCCCCAAACCATAAAATTCCTAGGAAAAAAACACAGGGAAAAAGCTCCTTGACATTATTCTTGGCAATGATTTTGGATATGACATCAAATGCCCAAGCAACAAAAGCAAAAATAAACAAATGGGACTACATCAAATGCCAAAATTTTCTGTACAGCAAAAGAAACAACAAAATGAAAAGGTAACCTATGGAATAGGAAAAAATATTAGCAAGATGTCTATCTGATAAGGGGTCACTATCCAAAATATTTAAGGACACATACAACTCAATGGAAAAAGAAAGAAAGAAAGAAAGAAAGAAAGAAAGAAAGAAAGAAAGAAAGAAAGAAAGAAAGAACAAACAGAGGCACCTGAGTGGCTCAGTATTTTAAGTGTCCAACTCTTGATTTCGGCCCAGGTCACGATCTCACAGTTTGTAAGATCAAGCCTCGCATCAGGCTCTGTGTTGACAGTGTAGAGCCTGCTTGGGATTCTCCACCCCCCTCCTCTGCCCCTACCCTGCTCACACCCTCTCTGAATGAATGAATGAATGAATGAATGAATGAATGAATGAATTACTAAATGTTTAAATAAACAGCAGAAAAAAAACCCAAACAATTTGGGTTCCTAAAAAATAGGAAGAGGAACTAAACAGACACTCTCCTAAAGAAGACTTACAAATGGCCAACAGACATATGTAAAGAGCAGGTATATGAAAGCATCACTTGTCATCAGGGCAATCCAAACTAACACCTCAATGAGATACCACGTCACACCTGTTAGAATATTATCAAAAAGACAGGAGGTAACAAGTGTTGGTGAGGGTGTGGAGAAAAGGGAAACTGTGCATTGTTGGTGGGGATGTGAACTGATACAGCCACTATGGAAAACACTGAAAAGATTCCTCAAAAAATGAAAAATAGAAATGCCATATGATCCAGCAATCCCACTTCTGGGTATATATCCAAAGGAAATGAAAATAAGATATTGAAGAGCTAGCTGCTCTCCTATGTTTATTGTAGCATCACTCACAATAGCCAAGATAAAGAAGCAATCTAAGTGTCTGTCAACAGATGAATGGATAAAGAAAATGTGACATATATGGATTTCATGTTGAAAATAGAATATTATTCAGCCACAAGAAAGGAGGAAATCCTGTAATTTGTGACAACATAAGTGGACTTTGGGGGCATTATGCTAAGTGAACTAAATTAGGCAGAGAAGGGCAAATATTGTATATTCTCACTCATATGTGTAATCTATCACAGCTGAACCCAGAGAAACAGAGAGTAGAATGGTGGTTTCCAGGGGCTGCAATGGTGAGGGGCTGGGGAATCGGGAAATGGTGTGCAAAAGGGACAAACTTCCAGTTATAAGATGAATAAGTTTTAAGGATCTAATGGACAACATGGTGACTATAGTTGACATTACTGTATTATATACTCAAAAGTTGCTAAGAGAATCAATCTTAAATGTCCTCATCACACACAAAAAGAGTATAATTATGTGGGGTGAGAGAGGTTGTAACTAACTCTATTGTGATAGTCATTTCACAATATACACATATATGAAATCATTATATTGTGCACTTTAAACTTACACAATGTTATATGTCAATTTTATCTCAATAAAGCTGAGAAAAAATAAAATAAAAACTAATAATATAAATAAAATATGTAATTCATAAATTCATAATTTTCTCATCCTGTCTTAAAATTTAGAGTAGACTTTTGGGAAACAAAAAATATCTGTTGTTTTCAATAAATACTTACCAAAATCTTATTTAAAAAAAGAAGACAGAAGGCAGGATGACAATACTACTCTCACACTTACAAAGAAAACTTATGGTGCACCAGGTGGGCTCAATCGGTAGAGCATGCAGCTTTTCAGCTAAGGGTCATGAGTTTGAGCCACATATTGGGCCTGGAGATTACTTAAAAAAAAAAAAAAAAACTTGTCCCAAGCCAGGTCTGAGACAGAACATTTTTGCATAATGTAATTCATAACCACTTTCTGTAAAGACATTTACATTCTGATAAAATTCTTCAGCACTTGTCTGGAAACCAGTCATTGATTCACCCAAATGGCTGCTAGTTAAGGATCCAGTGACTTTTGCCTTTTTTGGTTTTGTTTTTGTTTTAGTCTGTTCTATGTTGAATATCTTACCAGTCTCCTTTTTTCATAAAATAAGAGTGAATCTTTGAAAGGGCCCGATAAAACCTTTTTCCTTGAATGATAGAAATGTATAACGGTGAAAAATCTTCACATGTGTTTATAATGAAATTATCTGAAAAGTTTTCTTTAATAGCACCTAAAAAACCATCATTCCTTAACATTATCGAATACCCAGGCATATTTGTATTTGGCTATTATATGAGAAGGGTTCTTAAAATCGCTAATGTTTGGGAATCACAGGCCTCTGTTGGACAGAGTAGAAGAGCTATAACAACTTCTGGCTTTGTTTGTAAAAGGAACATCAAAGTCCTTGATCCAGGCACGGACTCCAGAGTCCATATGTCCCAAACTACATTTTATTTTATGGATACTTTTGATGATTTTGAAGCTACGGACCATCTCCCCAGAAATATGCACATCTGCATGCATTTGAATTTTTTTTTAACTAGTCTCTATGCCCAATGTGGGGCTTGAACTCATGACCCTTAGATCAAAAGGGCACATGCTCTACTGATTGAACCAGCCAGGCACCCCTGCACACATCTGAAATTTTGGCCCATAAATTCAGGGCGTTCCATGGAGCTCTTGAGCTCATCCAAAAGGTCTCAGACATGGGTTAAGAACACGTGCTTTAAACATTCCTTCCCAGTTGTCACTCTGCTGCTCTAACAAGGAGACCATTACCAACAAGACATACATTATTTTGTTTCTTTAGGAGAGGACATTGTGCCACTGTCAAGGCCTCCATACCTGGTTGAGAATACAATCTTTTTTTTTTAATTTGATTTTTTTTAAGCTTATTTATTTATTTTGACAGAGAGAGAGAAGAGAGAGAGAGAGAGAGAGAGGAAGGGGCAGAGAGAGGGAAACAGAGACTCTCAAGCAGGCTCCACACTGTCAGTGCAGAGCCTGATGCAGGGCTTGAACTCACAAACTGTGAGATCATGACCTGAACTGAAGTTGGATGCTTAACCAACTGAGCCACCCAGGCACCCCTTGAGAATACAATCTGTAGTCACATGATAGAACAGAAAAAACCCTAAGTTTGGTGACAGAAGACTTAGATTTTCCAAGTTATTTTTTTCAGTACTTTGAGCAAATAAGGGGGACAAAGATATGGTTAAGGTTAAGGTTAGTAATTTACAATGCAAGGAACTCTACAATATTATCATTTGCATTTTAGAAATTGGAAACTGAAAATTAGAGGGGTTAAATAATGCATCCAAAGTAGTCTTCAGCCTATACACACACACACACACACACACACACACACACACACACACACACACATACGCGCACGCACACACACATCAGGCTGGTCCAAATTTAAAACTTTTGTTGTTGTGTTTTTTTTTTCAAATTTCACTAGTGGCCTTCAAATTGTACTTAAGAGAAACTTCTGGGAGTGGTTGGCCCCACAAGTAGGGGTAAGGGGTACCTTTGGCCCACTGGTTTTGTATATATGATTTTTTAATTAAACTCTGCTAGGCTACAAGAATATTTGGAAACCGCTGCATTTTACTCTGCTGTTCAGTCTCCAGAGGTATAATGCTAATATCTACTTTATTGTGACAGATAAGCAAGAAGTACACATGAAACAGCTGTGTAAACTTCTAGGCATTATTCAGATGGGAAATATTAGTGCAATTACTATATGGCAGTGCAATGGAGAGTTTTCCTCCTTAAAAATCTTTACTACAATCAACCCACAAACTTGGTGTCATGTTTCATGCACCTGAAAAAACAGGTTGGTTTTCCTATGGTTTGGGGGCATTAGTTTAGATCTGAAAGCTCTATGTTAAGGGTGGTGTCTCTCTATATTTTCCGACACTTTAATTGTTAACAAACTATTGTATGTATAATTGGAGCTTAAGCTACCATGAATACATCTTCTCAGATGCGTTTGAATTGACCCACCTTCCACTGAAAACCTTCAAGCCTAACTTAGACTTTCTGAGAAATTTCAGATATGATGTTGGGTTTACCATAATCTTAAAATATTATGATAACTTTAGTTGGAGACTGAAGGTCAATTCCAGGATTTTGAGACTAGCCTTGCCTGCCAGTCTTTCATTTGGTGACTTGGTGAAACCTGGTCAGACTGCATGTCTGTAATGAGCGAAAGAGGAGAATGGCCTCCAAAAGTCTGCGGAAACTTTCAGAAACGAGGCACCCAAAATCAAAGGAGAAATCGACAGAGTTATTGCTGAGCTGACTTGTGGGTAGAAATAACACCTTCCATAATTGAGACCTCTCAGAGGTGGAAAAATGTTTCCATTTCCAAAAAAAAATTTTTTTGAAAAATCAAACAGTGAAAAAAACACCTACAAAAAGAAAATTCCCCGTGTGTGCTTCATACTTCAAAACGAGATCACTTTCATTACTGAGTCATCAAAACTTCCTGAGTATTTCTTTTTGAAGTGAAAGAACCAATCACTAACCTATTTTCTTTTCCACCCCAGCATCTACAGCAAAAACAACTCAGAACCAGTCTTCGGTAAAACTGCAAAGTAGGCAAGGTCTTTCTCTGGCTTCTTTCACCACCTCTTCTCTTTTAGTCCCTCACCCCACTGACCGCCCAGCCCCCTCCCTGCTCCTCCAAGCCCCAGCTCTCTAAAGGGATGCATTGTTCCCCAAGGCTTACTCTCTCAGAAACTTTCCAGGACCAAAGAAAGTTACCTTTTCCTTCCCTTTCCGAGAACCCAACCTCCATCTTTCCCTGCTGCAGTCGGACCCTTCGTACATCTCCAGTTCATGGCTATCACATCACAACATCCTTTCCCGGGGCCTTTCCTACTGCCAGGCCCCACCATACACACTGGCCTTGCAATATTTTTGTAAGCAACTTTGCCCGCTGCCACACAGTCTGCTGGAGACGGGCAGCTGGTTGCCACCACTTGCAGTGTGTGGCACGTAAATAGAGTCCCCTGGAGTTGTGCACGGGAACACAGTGAGCATGAGGCCCAGGAATAAGCAAAGTCACTGTCCTGGTTGTGGCCATCCAAAGGGAAAGCCCAGGGCTTACTGCTAATCTTCCTCAGGATTCATTTTTGCCTTCATTTCTTCCCCCTCATTGGCCCCCTTCTTTCCTTGTACAGCACACACATTGAATTTAGACAGACTGGGTTTGAAGGGTGACACTGCCACTTCCTGTGACCTGGGGAAAGTCATTTAAGTCTTCCAGAAAAGCAAGCAGGCTAATAATGACACTTCCCTCTAGTGTTATCAGGTGGACTAAATGCGGAAATGTTAGTAACAGCACTGGCCCAGAGGCAAGCTCAAAAGATACCTGGTGAGGGCCACCTGACTGGCTCAATCGGAGGTGCAGGAGACTCTTATTGTAGGGTCATGAGTTAGAGCCCACTTTGGGTGTAGAGATTACATAAATAAGTAAGTTTAAAACAAAAAAAAAAAGAAGGTTACCTGGCAAAATAATTTTGAATTCTAAGGCTGAGGTTCCACCCAAGAAGTCCACACCGCCCCTCTTCAAACTGTGTAGAAATTATCTTTATGCTCCCCTCAGTTCTCCATACTAATTATAGCTTTTGCCCTTAGGTTTTTAATACAGTTTACCATGTTAATAGTTCATTTAATTAAAGCAGTCCTTATGTCTTACAATGATGGAGCTTTTTTGTTTTTGTTTTTGTTTTTTAAAGTAGGCTCCATGCCCAATGCGATGCTTGAACTCACAAACCTAAGATCAAAGACCTGAGCTGAGATCAAGGGTGGAACGCTTGACTGACCGAACCACTCAGGTGCCCCACAATGATCAAATTATCACACCGTCTCTGTTCGGAGGTTCTGTGCCCACTTTCTACTGTCTTTTCCACTTTGTATCTCTTATCCTGTGCACTTCCACACCCTGTGTTCTTTATTGATAAGAACAACAATAATAATAGAGGTAGTAGTAAAAATACTTACCATTTACTAAATGTGTTTTGTGTCAGACACCTTATCACATTGCTCGATTTAATCTCTGCAGCAAGTTGCCATTATTATTGCCATTGTAAAGTTGAGGACGCTGAAGGCAGGAGTTTTTAAACACATTGTCCAAGATATCAAGGCTTGTAATGTTGAATCTGCGGATACCTTATTCTTTTTATTTATTTTTATTTTTTTAATGTTTATTTTTGAGAGAGACAGAGTATGAACAGGAGAGGGGCAGAGAGAGAGAGAGAGAGAGAGAGAGAGAGAGCAGAATCTGAAGCAGGCTCCAGGCTCCGAGCCTTCAGCAGAGCCCAGAGAATGACACTGGGCTCGAACTCATGAATACGCAAGATCATGACCTGAGCCGGTCAGATGCTTAAAGGACTGAGCCACCCAGGCGCCCCTGGGGACGCCTGATTCTAAAACCCATTCTTACCCTTTGCACCAGGCAACAATTGCTCTGCCTTCTGTCTCTGGACACAGGATCTTTGTGCCTGAGATCGAGTTTGCCTATTCTGGACTTTTCAGATTTCACATACATGGAATCATATAATGCGTGATCTTTTGTAACTGCCCCTTTCACTTAGTGTATTTTCGATATCCATCCATACTGTTACATGCAGCAGTATTTCATTCCTTTTATGGCTGAATAATATTCCATGGAACAGTACATTTTGTTTATCCATTCATCAGATGATGGACATTTGGGTCATTTCCATTTTGCCTGTTGTGAATAATGCTACTGTGAACATTTGTGTAGAAAGCTTTCGTGTGATGATATGTTTTCAAACCTCTTACTAGGAGTGAATTGCTAAGTAGTCATCTGGGAAATGTAAGTTGAAGAAACTGCGAATCTATTTTCTAAAGCGGCTGTACTCCCACCAGTAATATATGAGAGGTCCAGCCTCCTCATATTCTTGCCAACATTTGTTATTGTCCATCTTTTTTAGTATAGCCATCCTTATGGATATGAAGGGGTATCACACTATGTCATATGTGTCATATGTCATCACACTAATGACTAATGACTAGATAGTTGAGAGCACTATCTAATTTTACAATACTGTTCTTTGGGTGCAACTACAATGTCAAAGTTTAGTGGATGCCGAGTGAAGAATGATCTAGATAGAGGCCCCTGGCTGGCTCCATCAGTACAGCATGTGACTCTTGATCTCTGGGTTGTAAATTGCAGCCCCATGTTGGGTGTAGAGATTACTTTAAAAAATAAAATCTTTAAAAAAACGATCTTGATGAATATTTCTCTTGTCTTTAATTCAATACTAAACTTAATATAACACTTACAAAATTAATTTGCTTTTTTGTACTAGCCAAAAAAAAAAAGGCTTTGTCCTTGTTGCATGTGTGTGTGTGTGCACGTGTGTGTGCACGTGTGTGTTTTGTTTTTAAATAAAGAGGTTTAAATACAAAAGAAATAAGTATAAACCCTGGTGATCTCTGAACCACACTCAGCCCACTGGACTTCAGGGCAACTGTGATGGCTCATTCCATGTAGTTCCTATGCCCACCTGAGTACCTATTCCTGGCATGGTCTGCTTTGGGTCTTAGGGCTTTCTCCACAACACAGAGGGCTACTCAGTCAGATCCTAGAGCCTGGAAGTGCGGGGGCAGGAGATTGGAGGGGGAGACAGACACTCAGGGGGAAGCTCCAGTCTGTATGTCTGGGAGTTAATGGATAAACACTCCCGTGCCTTAATGTAACCATTCTGCATGCATGGTCTACTTAGTCCCTTAGAAGTCCCCTGTAAGAGGAAGACCCAGAAACCCATTCGGCAACAAACATTTTTTTTGGCATTTCTCCTTTCCCTAGAAACTTCCCAACTTCCACACTTCTGCTTCTTGGGATCATCTCACAAATAAGCTCTCAGCTCACAAGTTCTTGTCTCTGTCTTTGGTTTTAAGGAAACCCAAATTAAGCAAAATTATATAAATGAAAAATTGCTAAATGGGTAAAGTCAGCATTAGCTGGTTGAAAAGTTAGAAATCATTTGTTTTGAAGATTCCCTTTTGTTATTTGTTCACTGTGAACCTAATGTTTTAAAGGTTTCTTGTTCAAAATATTGTATTTGTGAAGTAATAATAAATGTTATTGTTTTAAGGCCAATGACAGTCTGCTTTCAATACCAATGTTTCTCTGCCAAGATAACATCATTTTTGCCAAAGAGCAAAGAAGACTGGAGTTTTAACTAGCCCACTTAACCTTACTGTGGCTAAATGTGTGTGTTCCATTAGATCTGTTTAAAACATTTCCCCAAATTCGATTACTACTACTGTATTAATGAACAAGTTGGCACATAGCACACGGGTGCACTCCAGAGGCTGAGAGTTCCATGCTGGCAAGTTCTTCACATGATGGACTCTTTGGGGACCAGGGAGTAGGGCGGTGCCGGTCCTTGGTTCCTAGCTGCATGCAGAGCTTTTTACAACCTTGTCATGTGCTGTCCCTTCTTTGACTTCAGTTATTCCAGTTTGGCTTGCTGTCCATGAGCATTTCACAACTCCTCTTCCTGTGCTAGCATAAGTCTGCACTCTCCCCACTTAACCCAGACTTGGCAGCTCGGTTTGGCCGTCTCTCCACATATACTTGTTATCCCCTGATACTTCATTCTGCTCAAACTGCCATCCTCTGCTAAGCTGAGAAATGAAGAGATTGGCTTATATGGTATAGAATAGTGACATGCACTCAGAAGTCCTGGGTTCTAGTCACAGCCTTGTCTCTCCCTAGCCTTGGAAACTGGACAACTCATAACCTCTCTGAATGCTATTTCCTCGTTATTTTTTTTTTAAATTAAGACTTAATGGGGGTGCCTGGGTGGCCCAATTGGTTGAACATCAACTCTTGATTTCAGCTCAGGTCATGATCTCCCAGCTCATGGGTTCAAGCCCTATGGCCGGCTCAGTGCTGAGTGTGGAGCCTGCTTGGAATTCTCTCTCTCCTTCTCTCGCTGCCCCTCCCCAACTCATGCTCTCACTCTCTCTCTCTCTCTCTCTCTCTCTCTCAAAATAAATTAATTAATTTTTAAAAAGACTTAATTTTTTTTTTAAACTAAGCTTAATGCCCAACATGGTGCTTGAACTCAGGATGCTGAGATCAAGTGTCACATGCTCTACTGACTGAGCCAGCCAGGCACCTCAAGACTTAATGTTTTAGAGTAGTTTTAGGTTCACTGCAAAATTAGGAGGAAAGTATAGAGATTTCCCATATATCCCCTGTCTTCACACATGCATAACCTCCCCAATTATCAGCATCCCCCACCAGATGAGTACATTTGTTACAATTGATGAACTCACACAGACACATCATAATTACTCAAAGTCCATAGTTTACATTACGGTTCATTCTTGGTGTTGTATATTCTATGGATTTGGACAAATGTGTAACAACATGTATTCATCATTATGGTATTGTACAGACTAGTTTCACTGTCTTAAATCCCTCATCTTAAATGTGGCACAACATGATTGATTCCGAATCCTCACAGGATTTAAGATAAAAACTGCTTAACAAAATAATAAGGTTGGGCGCCTGGGTGTCAGTTAAGTGTCGTTAAGTCAGTTAAGTGTTGACTTTGGCTTAGGTCATTATCTCAAGGCTCCTAAGTTCAAGCCCTGCATTGGGTTCTCTGCTGTCAGCACAGAGCCCACTTCAGATCCTCTGTCCTCCTCTCTCTCTGACTCTTCCCTGAGCGTGTGTGCACAAGCATGCACACACATGTGTTCCTTCTCTCTCTCAAAAATAAATAAACATTTTTTAAAAAGGCAAGAAAGTTCAGTACAGTGTTATTTTGAGGGTGAAAAATTAGAATTGTACTTAATTTTAAATATCTAAACATAGGAGGCCAGTTAAATAAATTATAATGTAATCAACAGAATCTTTGTAGTCATTGAAAAATATGTTGGAGAATTGTTAAAGGTACTGGGAAATTAAGTGTAAAAAATTATAAAACAACATGTACAGGTAAAAGTTATTATGGTCTGTGGGGATGCCAGGCTGGGGAGTTATTGTTTAATGGGTACAGAGTTTCCGTTTAGGATGATGGGGACGTTATAGAAATGGATAGTAGTTATGGCCGCACAACAATGTGAATGTTCTTGATGCCACTGAATTGTACACTTAAAAATGGTTACGTGGCACCTGGGTGGCCCAGTCAGTTAAGCATCGACTTGAGCTCAGGTCATGATCTCAAGGTTCATGAGTTCTCACCCCGCGTTGGGCTCTGTGCTGACAGCTCAAAGCTGAAGCCTGCTTCAGATTCTGTCTCCCTCTCTCTCTGCCCCTCCCCCACTCACACTCTGTCTCTCTCTCTCTCTCTCTCTCTCTCTCTCTCTCAAAAATAAACATTAAAAAACTTTTTTAAAAAAAGTTTAAAATGGTAAATTTTGTCATGTATATTTTACCACAATAAAAAAAAGGTAGCTGGAAGTTTGTACAAAGATCTTGGCAAGGTCGAAAACAATTCTCATGTGAAGGCATGGTGGTTTCTTACAGTTTGCTGCTGTTTGCATTATCATAATTGATGTTCTATTAAATTATTTAATGATTTTTTGACACAAAAAGAAATGTGGTTGGTTTAAAATATAATATGTACAGGATGAACCTATTTCTTAAATCTATCTGTCTCTTACATCTATGTCTCTATATATCTATATATAGATATATACACATTACATGCATGCCTGCTTTTTCTAAATTTTCTGTGATGAATATATATTACTCCTACACTGAAACTTTATAAAAATGTATGAAGCATTATATAAACCATAAGGAACTTTTATTATTCATGTAAGGGCTCTGGCCTATTATAGTATAGAATATACAACTGTTGCTAAAGAAATTTGTCTCAGGTCATCTCCAAGAAGATGAAACGGTATATGCAAAGAAAACAGTAGAAAACAAGAAGAGAAAACAGTATATGCAAAGTTCAAAAAGCAATAGACTACATGGTTCATTTGAGATCTTGCAATAAGTTCATTATATTTGAAGCATTAGTCTGTGAGTGGGTGATGTTGACAACAAAGAGCTCTGGATAAGTCTGGAGAGGTAGGCAGGTAACAAATGAACAGTTGACCAAATTAAAGAGTTTGAACTTTATCCTAAGGACAACAGCAAGTCATTAATGGGTTTTAAGCCAATGATATGATTATATTTGCATATTAGAAAGATTATGGTGTTTGCATCATGGCAAATGGACTGGAGAAGAGCAAAACTGGAAGCAGAAGGATTGATTATAGTTACAATCATCAGGGCCATCTTGATAGGAATGGTCACAATGGGGAAAAACACATGGATTTCAGACCCCTTAGAAAGTAGAATTGGTGTCACCCTTGGTATTGATTGGATATGAGAGCCAGAGAGATCTAGGATGCCTCCTTTGGCAATCAAGAAGGGCTGTGTCACTCACTGAGAGAGGAATCGAGGGAGGCAGAAAGTAACAAGTTCAGCCTGTTGGGAGTTGGAAATATCCAGGAAAGGGAGAACTCAGAAGAGGGATCAAAAGTCAGTAGCACATGGAGAACATCTGAAAAGTAGGTAAGATTTCCATGGAAACAGATGTAGAAAAGAGGTTTTTAGCCTTCTTGGAGGCAAAGGAGTGAAAATCTGATGAATACTATGAACATTTTCTCCAGAGATTTCTTTAAAGAATCTGGCTGTTAAGTGAATAAAAGAAATCAGGATATAGTTGAGGGTTGTCATAGGATCATGAAAGTGTTCTCCTTCAGCGGAGAGACTTGAGTAGTGAGGGAATGAAACAGGAGGGGCACCTGGGTGGCTCAGTTGGTTAGGCATCTGACTCTTGATTTCAGCTCAGGTCATGATCTCATGGTTTGTGAGTTCAAACCCTACTTCAGGCTCTGCTGACAGCAAGGAGCCTGCTTGGGGTTCTCTGTCTCCCTTTCTCTCTGCCCTGCTCTCACGTGCTCTCTCTCTCTCTCAAAAGTAAATGAACTTGAAAAGAAAGAAAGAAAGAAAGAAAGAAAGAAAGAAAGAAAGAAAGAAAGAAAGAAAGAAAGAAGCAGGAAAGAGGAAGAATAACTGGAAGACCAAATTCCTGGGAAGATCTACAGAAACAGGCTCTATCCCAGAGCAAAAGGTATGAGTCAGGCCCAGTAAGGACATTTTTTTTTTTTGACAGGAAACAAAGAGGCAAGACTAGAAGAGAATGCAGGTGAGTTTGTGGGTTGCATGCCTGGAAGTTGAAGCCTTTCTTATCAGATAACTTCTCTGGACTCAATGAGTACGAGATGAGGTCACCTATAATGAGGGTAGCCAGAGGTCAGAAGTCTGTCAAATGGCCACTGCAGAGATTATAGCATATGATTAGGGAAATGTCATAGGATTTCTAGGCTGTGAAAGCCCAGCTGAATATAGGCACTAGGCATTTATAAGTAGGAATCAATCTGGATGATTTTTTTTCTGCAGCAAATCTCAGGATCCTTGATATAAGTGAGGAGAAGGCAATAGTTCAATTCTTTGAAGACTATAGATTTGCCAAGAATTGTGAGTGGGACAAAGCAGATGAGGAGTCAAATAAGAATTGACCATAGATTCCTCAAAAAGTTAAAAATAGAACTACACCATAATCCAGCAAAATCTTGCTACTAGGTATTTACCCAAAGAATACAAAAACACTAATTCAAAGGGATGTGTGCATTCTTATGTTTATAGAAGCATTATCTACAAGAGCCAAAGTATGGAAGCAACCCAAGTGTCCAAGGATTGATGGGATGATGAATGGGTGAAGAATTGAGATATATATGCATATATATATATATATATATATATATATATATATGCCTATATATATATATGCCTATATATATAGATATACATATATATAGAGAGAGATATATACACATACATACACTATATATACATATATATATATATATATATATATATATATATATATATATATATTCAGCCATAAAAAAGAATGAAATCTTGCCATCTGCAATGACATGGATGGAGCTAGAGTATTATGCTAAGCAAAATAAGACAGTCAGAGAAAGACAAATACCAAATGATTTCATTCATGTGGAATTTAAGAAACAAACAAAAAAAATGAGCAAAGAAAAAAAAGAGAAAAAGAAACAGACTCCTTTTTTAAAAACTTTTTTCTTTAATGTTTATTTATTTTTGAGAAAGAAAGAGAGAGACAAGAGTGTGATCGAGGGAGAGGAAGAGAGAGAGGGAGACACAGAATCTGAAACAGGCTCCAGGCTCTGAGCTGTCAACATAGACCCCAAAGCGGGGCTTGAACCCACAAACCATGAGATCATGACCTGAGCCAAAGTTGGATGTTTAACCGACTGAGCCACCCAGGCACCCCAACAGACTCTTAATAATAGAGAATAGGGGTGCCTGGGTGATTCAGTCGACTGAGCATCTATCCTTGTTTTTGGCTCAGGTCATGATCCTAGGGTTTGGGATCAGGGTCGTGGGCCCCACACTCAGTGTAAAGCCTGCTTAAGATTAAGATTCTCCAATCTCTCTGTCTCTCTCTCTCTCTCTCTGTGTCTGTCTCTCTCTCTCTCTCTCTCTGCCCCTCTCCCCAACTCACACTCTCTCTCTAAAATTAAAAAAAAATAATAATAAAAATAATAGAGAACAAACAGATGGTTATGAGAGGGGAGGTGGGTGGGGGGATGGGTTAAATAGGTGATGGGGATTAAGGAGTGCACTTGTGATGAGCACTAGGTGATGTATAGAATTGTTGAATCACTGTATTGGACACTTGAAACTAATTTTACATGTTAACTATACAGGAATTAAAATAAAATAAACTTTAAAAAAAGAAAGAAAATAAAAGAATTGACCATAGAATGATATATACCCATTGTCAAAGCTATATAGAAAGAAGTGAGGTCAGAGACTCCTGAGTGGCTCAGTCAGTTAAGCATACAACTCTTGGTTTTGGCTCAGGTCATGATCACATGGTTCGTGAGATCGATCCCTGTGTTGGGCTCTGCACTGACACGTGGAGCCTGGTTGGGATTTTCTCTCTCTCTCTCTAAATAAATAAACAAGAAAGAAAGAAAGAAAGAAAGAAAGAAAGAAAGAAAGAAAGAAAGAAAGAAAGAAAGAAAGAAAGAAAGAAAGAAAGAAAGAAAGAAAGAAAGAAAGAGAAAGAAAGTAAGTGAGGTCAGGAAGGAACTGAGGGAAAGAGAAAAAGAAAATATCAAAGAATTGAAAGTACCAAAATCCTTAGTGATTCATTTTAAAACAGGACATTTCTTTTCCTTTTTGTTATTTTTTAAAATCACCACGTATTTTGATGCATCGATGCCGTAAGTTGATCATGAAAACTTGGCCAGAACACTGAAACTAAGAGAAGCCATTTGAAAGCAAATTCCTTGCCTCAGTGTAATAGCAAAGACTACTGCATAATCATTCATTCATCCTTCAAATATCAGACCAAAATTAGCCATTAAAATATACCTTCTTTTCCCATACTCAAGGCCAATATTACTTTGCACAAATAAAGTCTGTGGGGTGGGTTATAGATGATATTGGAGATTTATAAATATTTTATATGTATAAAGGGATTCTGGTTATGCAGGTCAATATCCTTATTGTTAGGAGATGCCTTCTAAAATATATGGGGGTGGGGTGACTGCCTGGCTCAATCAGCAGAGCATGTGACTTGATCTCACGTTGTGAGTTCAAGCTCCATGTTGGACGCAGAGTTTACTTAAAAATAAATAAGTAAAGGAAAATAAAATATATATATATATATATATACATATTTATATATACATATATAAACACCTGCATATTTTCAAATTATTTTCAAATGGTTTTGAAAAAAAAATTGTATAATAGAGCAAATATAGCAGAATGCTACATTTTTTATCACATTGGTTCTCAGTAGGGGAGAGGGAAAAATTTTACTTCCCAAGAGATATTTGACAATGTTTGGAGACATTTCTGGCTGTCACAAGTTAAAGATGGTGGTGCTACCAGCATCTAGGGAGTAGCAGCCAGGAACACTGCTACACATCCTACAATGCATAGGATGGGCTCTGACAGCACAGATGATCTGTACCCAAATGTCTTATGTTGAGGTTGTGAAACCCTGTTCCTAGTAATAGATATACAGATGACCATGGTGCTAGTGCTGGCCTTTCAAATGCCCATTTGAAACATATGTAAACATTTTTATTAAAGGAAACTTAAAACTAAAATATGAGAAGAAGAAAATCAATCTTTTCCAAGTAGGCAACAAATAAATTATTTTTGCCAGTAGTCAAATACAGAGTATTTTCTTGAGCATGACACGGGATACTCTTGGAAACTATGACTTTTAGGTGGATGGCTGGAAACCGTTCCTCATCTTCCTTCAGTCAATCCATCAAAATAGAACATTGTCTTTATTCAGTACTAGGATTTTTGTAGAAAATGTTTTCAAAGAGAGGAAAAGAAGCAAAAGGGAGAAGAATAGATATTTGTAGATCACTTTCTATGATCCAGGAAACATGTTGGGCACTTTTCATACATAATCCTGTCTGGCTTGGACTCAGCTGACAGAGTGAAGACTTGTGTCACACAATGACTTATTAGATTCATTCATTCAGTCATTCATTTGTCCATTCAACAAACCTTTATAGATACCTACTATAGATACCTACTAGATACTATGCTAGGCCTGGAGATAGAGAAATAAATGAAGTGCACTCCTTGGTCTCAGGGAGCATGTAGTCTATTGAGGGAGACAGAAAATTTAATACTGAGCAATGTGAAATGATCTTTCTTAGAGGAATGGACAGGTTTTTTTGGGAGCATATATGTGGACAACCAACCCAGAGAAGTCTTTCTCAGACCTGGGAGGGTTGGGAGTAAATAAATTCAAGGATTCTGAGACAAGAATAAAGTGAGTGAGGGTGAGGAGTGTGGGGGGTCAGGGCCAAGGGCAATCTGGGCAGGTGGAACATCACATAAAGGCCTAGAGATAAGAGGGAGGGAGTGGAATGCCTTAGAGATGGTCTCTAAATGGAGTATGCACCAGAATCTTCTTGAAAGCCTTAGCCCAGGCAAGTCAAGTTGATACATAAAATTGAACATCACAGCCCATATGACTTCATCCGTAGTATGGGAGACTAGTAACTATCAACTTGTCTAACTATCTCTCAGCATTCTTTTGAGAGTAAAACCAAGCAGCAGTATATATATATATATATATATATATATATATATATATATATATATATATATATCCCACTCTGCCCTTCCCTGCCACTCCAGTCAGAGGAAGCACTTCCCAGGGCCATAAAAGCCCACCTCTCCCAGTTATCAACCTGACTTCCTCTTGACCATAACCCGTTGAGTAAGGTAGATGATGAAGCTGATTGTCCCAGTTTGGAATGTTAGAGAATGACTCTCTGAGAAGTTAAATATCTAACCCAGTTAAGCAAAGGCAACTGGTAGAGCTAAGGTCAGACAGGCTCATAACTCACTGTTTCACTAGATCATACTCAAGGTTCAAGAGCAGGCTCGGGGGTGTTTTTGCAGAGGGAAGCTGGGCTCTGAGTCTGGCTCAGTCAGCAACTCAAACCTAAAAGGAGAACTCAGATGCTTCATTCTGGAACCTCTGTTCAGGGAAAGTAGGATAGTTTGGGGAATTGTTATCTTCAGGAATTCCTGTTAGGAGCTGCAAGAGACCTGGCTTTTATTTGTAATCCTCACATTTGTGTATTGCTTTAGAGTTTAGATTTGCTTTTATTTTTAATTTTCAAGTTAGTTCTCATGGGTGGTACGATTGTCCCACTTTACAAATGAGAGTTTCAGTGACTTGCTGAGGATGACACACCTAGCAGGTCTTTGGATTCCAAATCTTCTGTACTGAATTCCACCAAAATATTTATGTGAAACAGATGTGACATGTGCCAATTGTTTTCAATAGACATGGTGATTATGTATGTAGTATTTGTGTATATATGTATGTGTATGCATAGGTATGTGCATTTTACATGCTTTTGTGTTCTTATTTTTTTTTGTCAATACCACTTTGGTAGTTCGTCAGCTTTTTTGTTGTTTGTTTTTTGTTTCTGTTTAACCACATGTAATCTATTCATAAAAATTAAAAAGAATTTTTGGGGTACCTGGGTGTCTCAGTCAGTTGGGCCTCCGACTCTTGATTTTGGCTCAGGTCATGATCTCACAGTCCGTGGGATCGAACCCTGCATCAGGCTCTGTGCTGATAGCACGGACCCTGCTTGGGATTCTCTCTCTTTCTCTCTCTCAAAATAAATAAACTAACTTAAAAAAAAGAAAGTATTTTTGGTGAAAATAATCCTTGAAATAAAACAGTAGGAATTTATGATTTGATGGAATAAATGAAATTACCAAAAAATGTAGATTTAATGGTGAAAACTCTGTGCAGCAAAAAGAAACTTTAGTTGACCTCAGGATGTATCATGATTTTTTTTCTTTTTACTTAAGAAAACAAAAGTTCTGGAGCTCTTTGAAACATTTTCTGCAAATAATGCACATAGGACTTCTGTGACAGAAATCAGAGTGCTAAGTAAAGTAAAAACATAGGTCTTAACCACCTCCTTCTACAACCAACATAATCCAGCTCAATAAACTATAAAGGCTTCAAGGTTGGGTAGAAATCAGAGTTCAAATTCAGAAAGCCACCAGATGCATCAACTGCAGCAGCAGGAAGAGGCCAGCGGCAGGGAGAGGTACACATCTGATGATACACATACTTTTAGAACATTTTAATCATTGCTTCCTCCCTTCCTGAATAACATCTGGCTTGCACAGAAGATCCTTAATATCATCAGTTTTTCGCCTTACAAATATTTGAGTATATGAGTTAAAGATTTGAGTATATGAGTTTATAAAAACCTGGGCTTAACAGGTCTGTCTTTTTTAAAATCCAGAATCTATTTATTTTTTTAAGAAAAGTCATCACTCTGCTTCAAATCATAAAACCCTGATGCTGACATGGAATGTATACACCATTCAGGTGAAGACAGAGTAATTTACCCAGAGTCACCCAGCCAAGTAGGTCCCTGGTTTCCCAACTTTCTGCTTTGGTGTTCCACTATGGTTCCGAGGAAAGAAAAGAGACTCAAACAAGAATAAAATGAAATATTAGATGGCATGGAGGAAATATTTGCAATATATTGCTGTGTAAATAAAGCACATCCCATAATATATACCACATGATACTATTTTGGGGGGGAAAGAGAAGGCATGTGTGTTAGGTACAAAAAGGCTGGGGAGATGTTAGCAGGTCTGAAATCTCTAAGTGGGGCAATTCGCAGGACTTTCTTTTTACCTCTTTTAGTTTTTTTTTTTTTAATTTTTTGGATTTTTATAATAAATAAGTATAACTGATAATCACAAATAAATTAATGTTATAAACAAAGAATTAAAGCATCCTAAGAATGGCAGGCACATTTCAGAAGTATAGAGACAAGTAGCATTAGAACTCTTTCTTCTTGGGGTGCCTGGGTGGCTCAGTCAGTTAAGCATCCTACTCTTGATTTCAGCTCAGGTCATGATCTCACAGTTTGTGAGTTCAAGCACCACATCGGGCTCCATGCTGTCAACTCAGAGTCTGCTTGGGATTCTCTGTCTTCCTCTCTCTCTGTTCTACCCCTGCTTACTCTCTCTCTCTCTCTCTCTCTCTCTCTCTCTCTCTCTCTCTCTCTCAAAATAAATAAACAAACTTTAAAAAAAAAAAAGAACTCTTTCTTCTTAAGGGTTGGGAGGTAGAGGACTGTATCAATAGAAATGGTGTGTTTGACCAGAGCTGTACTGCAGGGTGGCTAGAGCTGATGGACAAATGGACACCTAAGAGCCAATGCATGGGCCACAAGACAAATGTTCAGGGTGAAGGAAGCAGTGAGAGCTTCCCATTAGAAGGAATATCAATTTACTTCCCACTTCCCACTGGTCTTAACATCTAAACAATTGGGAAATAGTGTGTTCACTTCTTTAGAAGCATGGAATATTCCTCTGGAATTAATGTTTTCTGAAGGAAGCTAATCTCTCATGGATACTCCATTTCTTCCTACTTTGACTATGTAGCTGATATTCAGACCTGGTAAAGACCATGAAAAAAGGAATAAAGATAATAAGTAGAAGGATGGATGGATGGATGGATGGATGGATGGATGGATGGACAGATGGACCACCTTGGTTTATAGAGCACCTCCTATTTACTTGCCAGACTAATTTATGTGCTGTATAATTTCTAATCCTTGGCCTTGCTGCTAATCTATACATTATCTCTAATTTCAACAGGTAGGCATTATTATTCCCATTTCAGAGATGGTAAAACAGGCTGAGAGAAGTTGAGCTACCAAAGAGAGCAGGATTAGAACTGAGGGCTGTCTGACCCAAAGGCCTAAAGCCCCCTCCAAAGCCACTGCCTCCTTCTCGGCACCCTGGAATAGCCTAGCCCTTCTTGGTGGATCCAGTAGACTGCTGCAGGGGAAAGAAGAGCACTGGATTAGGAGTCTGTTTCTGGATGCACTCCAGTCTGGCTGACTCTCTTCCCTCTCCATAGTTGGCCCACACAACAGACATTCTTTGCCACAATTGTTTTGTTTTCTTTTTTCTTTTTTACATATTTTTTTTAATGTTTATTTATTTTGGGAGGTACAGAAAGAGAAAGGGAGAGAATCTCAAGCAGGCTCTGCACTTTTAGCGCACAGTCAGACATGGCGCTTGATTCCCATGAACCGTGAGGTCATGACCTGAGCCAAGATCAAGTATTGGAGACTTAACTGACTGAGCCACGGAGGCGCCCCTGTTTTATTTTATTTTTTTTATATTTTGACCAAAATCAACTCACTGAGATAGAAAATCTCCTGCTTAAATTAAGAAAGATGAAAATCAGAATGAAGTCTGTTTCAGAAACCAATTTAGGTAGAGAATAAAGGTAGGGTGAGTTTTCTGAAGTGAACTCTAAATGGCAGGGCCCTAGCTGTCAACCTTTATTTCCTTTTCTCATTTCCTTTTCATTTCATGTTCCCATCTCTAACACTCCTTTGTGAACCAGCAAATGTTAGTGGCATAGAGAACCTCAAACTTCCTCAGAGCTCTTTTAAGGCGGCCAACACTAATGTGGTTTGGGTCTTGTTAACCAGTAGTCTCTTGTTAAGTAAACAACTCAACTTTGATAACAGAGGGTCTGTGGTCAGGATGGGGGCTGAGGTTGAAGGAGAGTAGAAGCAGTCTTGGGAGAAATTTTAAGTAGGAGATTTCTCTTCAAAAAGAAAACAAAGTTTTGACGAAAGCTGTTCTCTATTCCACCAATTGGGACACATCCTCAGCACTCTTTACTGACCACACACTACACTCTGCTCTTTATATTTGGTCTGCCCTCTACTCTTGACATTGGGCTATAGGCCTACACTGAGCCACATCAGAGAACTTGTCTTATGTCCTACAAGAAGATCATTGAGAATATGGGTCACTAAACCACGTAAGGGAAATTCTTCTCAGTTCTCTGTTCAGGAAAAGCTGCCTTTCCACTGATGACTGGTATGTTTTATCTTATGAATGTTGGGAATCATGTACTGTAGTTGATTTTCTTTTTTGCTGCAAGGAAACTCACAGCCAAACTTGGGGTCCACTCCTAGTAGAAAGTGCTGGGCCTTATAGCATAATTTGGAACACTAATCTTACTTCTTTTTTGTTGGGTTCCTCCAACTACCTCTTTTTCTTTCCAATAGGTCTCTTCTCTCAAATGATTTTTTAGAAATCTTGCTTTGTCAGTGTCTTTCTAAGCTATCTTAAATTATTTTGCAACAAGTAGGAACAACTCTATATAATTGCCACACCGTGTTTTTAGGTGTCTGCCTACAATAGCACCCTCCTTTTTCTTTAAGAACTGCTTGAGCTGGGGGCACCTGGGTGGCTCAGTGGGTTAGCGTCTGACTCTTGATTTCGACTCAGGTCGTGATCTCAAGGTTTGTGAGTTCAAGCCCCACATGGGGCTCTGTGCTGTTAGCTTGTTAGTATGGAAACTGCTTAGGATTGTCCTCTCTCTTCCTCTCTCTCTGCCCCTCTCCTGTTCATGTTCTCTCGCTCTCTCTCTCAAAATAAATAAACTTAAAAAATATTTTAAGAACTGCCTGAGTGATCATAGGAATGGGGCCCCTTGCACCATGTGAGCCTGCCTGTCTGGCCAATTTGATTAGAATTGAGGTAGCTACCTAACCCAAGATAAGCCACAGATTCTTTCCTCCAGAAATGTGAAATTGGGACTTGACAAATGATCTGCTAAGCTGGTTACTTGACTGTGTAATATATCTACAGCATTGATGCTCAACACTAGAGGCCCTATAAAGTCACCTGGTACTTTTAAAAAGTATCAATTCATCCCTGATTATCAAGGAAGGGGAAGGTACATACAGATCTATAACCAAATGGATCTACTGACTGGATTTATTTAGTGTCATTTCTCTAGAGTTTGTGACTGGAGAATGTGAGACCAAACCCTTAAATGGTCCACTTCTCACTGAAAATTGTTACCTAGAAAGCCTATGAAACTCAAGCACTTTGTATTCACTTAAGCCTCAGCCATCTGTATAGACAGACAGAATTCTGAATGAAGTAAAGGAACTTTCACTACCTTTGGGCTTGCTTTCTTTCTTTCTTTCTTTCTTTCTCTCTTTCTCTCTTTCTTTTTCTTTCTTTCCTTCTTTCCTTGTTTCTTTATGTTTTACTAGGTTTCACTCCCCCAAATAGATTTATGTATTTAACATAAAGTTGTTGAGTACATTCTAAGGGGGAAGTTCTCCAGTGGATGCTATGGGAGAGGTTGGGGGAGAGAGAAAGAAAGTGGGTACCCAGATGAACCTGACCTTAGGGAGGCAGGTGACAAGGAATGTGGCAGAGGATGATGGTCACATTCTCAGGATATAACAATAGGAAGGCATCAGAAGCTTGTTCTAAGCAGCACTTAACTTGCTTTACATACAGTAATCTATTATTCTTCCCATTTGTGGAAATAATCAAGGGTTGGCTAAAGTGGCATTCAAATTATGCCCATGAAGAGGCTAGATGCAACCAGCCTCCAAGAACAGTCTCATTTAAATCTAGATAAAAATCTATCTGATATTCTGCATATTAGAACTCCACCTTGAATTCCTTGCTCAATAACAATTTTCTCAGCTGGCCTTTCTGGCCCCATTTTTTTTTATTATTGTTTATCTACTTTTGAAAATAACAAAGAAATGGAGTGGGAAATGGAAAATTACTCTGTTGGAAAATCTTACCTTCCTAAATGTGAGCTTTCAGTACATTCAGAAATAGTCTATAGGATTCCTGAGTGCTCCCAAACATCACCACCAGCTAATGTAACTAACACAGGTTCAGGTTGGAGAGAAAGAAAGAACTGTAATACTTAATATTTATTGAGTTCCTACATGCCAGGCATTGTGCTATGAGCTTAGATGCAGCATCTTATTTAATACTCGGAACAACCTTTGAATAATTCTATCTTCTCTGCGTAACAGAAGAGCAAACTGAGGCTTAGAGAGGTAAAGGGATGTGCCCAAGGTCATGCAGGTCATTAGCAGTGTTTCTGACAGTTGCTATAACTATAGTGTTTCAAGCAGTGCTGGGCACTTGGAAAGCGCTCAGTAAATATTTGCTAAATGAGTGAATATGTGAAGGATCATCTGGCTATAGAAGCAAATCTTTAGTAGCTGGGTAGAAAGAATCACACAGCTAATGGATAAGTCTCCTACACCATGCATTCTGAGCTTGGGTTCCATGTGGCACAGAGGTGTCCTCTTTCAGAAGTGAGTGGTGGAACAGAAATAGCATCCCATGACCCAGAAGAGCTAGGTGCTAATCTTGGCTCTCCTGTCGTGTGACCTTGGACCCATGATCCCCATGCCTTACTGAGTTTCAGGTGTCTTTTTTGCAAAATGAGGCCTCTAAGAGTACCTCTAAATTCTCTTCTAAATCTAACAGCCTGTCATTGACAAGAATTTTACACTAGAGAATTTATCTTCTGGATGAACCACTCTAAGGACAAACCACAAATGGTATCAAGAGCTTGTGGGAAAAGAATTCCCATTTTCCATTCTGTATTTGCTATCACCTCTCCTCTCTTCCTAGAGTCTCTGCTGAGATGCTTTACATTGTGGGTTTTTTCTTTTACTTTCTTTTTTGTTTTTTCCATTTTTCAACTTTCAGTTTTAAGATAATTTTTTACTTGTAAAACAAGTTAAAAAAATAGCACAAAGAATTCTTGAATACCTATCACAGTGTTTCCCCAAATGTTACTATTTCTTATGCCACATAAATGTGAAATTACCAGTCAGAAAGTTAACATTAACAAAATACTGATTATCTGATCAACAGTTCTCAAGTTTACCAACTGTCCCACTGATGTTCCTTTTCTGGTCCAGAATCCAGTCCAGGTTTACATGTTACATGTTAGTCTTCCTTAATATGAAACAGATTCTCAGTCTGTCTTTGTCTTTCATGCCCTTCCCTTGACACATCTGAAGAGTTACTGCCCAGGTACTTTTCAGAATATCCCTCAATTTAGGTTTGTCTGATCTTGATTGAATCCATGCTAGACACTTTTAGCAAGAACACCCCAGAAGTGACTTTATTTCCTTCTGAGCGCATTTCATCAGAAGTGCCAATTTGTTGCTGTATTACCCGTGAGGTACCTTTGATTACTGTTTGTTTTTTTCGTATTCTACATATTTCATAAGAAAAATGGAGTAATAATAGTACTTGCGAGGACTAAATGGAAAAGAAAAATGGTAGATGAAGCACTTAACACCATTCTTGGAACACAGTAGGACTTAACTATTATACTATTACATCATCGTCTTTTTTTCTTTTAAAAGCATATGGGACAATTAGGAAATTGTAAAACCGACATGGGCGTTGCTGATGGAACCGCACTGGGGTCATCTGCAGATACACATTCTGCTTTTGCATTTGCTGCTGCAGCTGTGGCCCCTAAGCCAGGACAATTCCGGCAGGCTCAGAAAGATCACGGCCCTCAGTGTTCCTCTGCAAGGGCAGTGAATGTAACTAGAGTGCCATTTGAATGTTTGGCTATTGTACACTCGGCGGCAGGGGACATGTCCATTCAGCCCTGGATCTGGCCTACAAGATGTCACGTAACCTTTTCAAGGCCATGAGATTTTAATAGACTTTGAAGTAAAGTTACCAGATACTATGTTTTTGCCTGGCTGAAACATACAATTAATGTATGAATCTGGGTTTTACAAGTGACATCTGCATTCTGTGTTTATTTAACTAACTGCAGACTGATTGACATGTAGGCATTTTGTAATATTTTTCTATTAGTCTGTGAATAGGCAGTCCAATGAATTATTTATTGGTCTAACACATCCTGGTGCTCTTTTCTTTTCTTTTTTTTTTTTTTTTAAGAAAACATTCTCTATTGGAAGTCTTGGCCTTGCTTAGTCAATTCACCTTCCCCTGTCCAGACCTCCTCTCTTGAGGAATAAACCACCAAAATCCAAAGTAGCATTCTCATGTGCAGAGGAAGGGATCATGCCTGCTCAAGACCTTAGTCCCCTCCTGTTGTAATCTCCCCAAAGCCAGATGCGAAACCCCACTCCCAAATCAACTGCAATTGATGAACATGCATTCAGTTACTATGCTTTTCTAGAAATAAGCTAAAGCTGCTGTGGCAAAGGAGAGAGATGGCAGAACCCTGTTCCTGCCAGATTTAGCCTCATTGCCCTGAAAATAACCAATGGTGCCAGGGATGGGGATGGGGTAGAGGGTGGAGAAAGTGACAAGAGCTATTGAATCAGAAGTTGTCATTCTATTTTCCCTTTTCTTTACCCTCTGCTCCCTCTGGTGCTGCTTTTTCCCATGCTCCCCTCTACTCCAGTGCCATATTGGTAGTTCAAGTGATGGTGGCCTGCTCTGGGGTAGTTGAGGAGGAGATGAGGATCAGTAGGGTGGGATTCAGAGGATACTCTGAAGCTAGCTGACAGGTCTTGCTAATTGCTTGAGGGGTGGGAGTGAAAGAGAGATCAATGATAGTATCAAATTTTTGGCCTGAGCAACTGGCAGGGTGCTGGTGTCTTTTACTGAGGTGAAGAACACAGACAGGAATGAATTTGGAGGTAGGGAAAGTCAAGACTTTGTTTTGGGACCTTTTACGACTAAGATGCCTATTACTGAACAACAGAGAGATGCCAAGTAAGCTCTTTGGATACACAATTTGAAATTTTAAAGTATAGTGAAAAGAACATGGGATTTTATGTGATACATTTGGAGTTCTAATCACATTATAAGAGCGTAACAATATATTTAACTTCTCTGAGCCCCAATTTCCGTATTTGTCGATTGTAAATTTTATTACCCATATTTCAATTGCTTATTGCTTTGTAACAAATCACTCTAATATATAGTGGCTTAAGATAACAGTTATTTAAGTTGTCTATTACTCTTTAAATGATTCAGTGGGGTGGGGCTCAGCTGGGTGGTTCTTCTACTAGTTTTGCTTGATTATCTTATTCACCTGCATTTAACAGGGAGTTTTGGTAAAGACTGAAATAATCTAAGATGGCCTCTCATTCCCTAGAACCTCTTTCCATGTGGCCTCTCATTATTTCATGATTTTGCCTGAGCTTTTTGCACAGCAACTAAATCTCAAGAGGAAAAAGCCCAATGTTTAAGCACTTACTCTGTCTCGGCTTATCATTTTTGCTAATGTTCCATTGGGCAAAGCAAATCACATGGCCAAGCCCGGAATCACTGTGGGAAGGGAATTTATAGTGGTTGATACTCGGAGGGTGTGGCTAACAAGGGAACACCAAGTAAGAGTCTACCACAACCGACTTGGTTGGGTGTTTATGCAGATTAGACTGGCTGCCATTTGGGAGATAGTCAGTAAATATTAGCTGTTATTATTAAGACATAACAACCTTTGGGGCACCTGGGGCTCAGTCAGTTAAGCGTCTGACTTCAGCTCAGGTCACGATCTCACGGTCCGTGATTTTGAGCCCCACATCGGGCTCTGTGCCCATAGCTCAGAGCCTGGAGCCTACTTTGGATTCTGTGTCTCCCTCTCTCTCTGCCCCTCCCCCACTTGCACGCTGTCTCTCCCTCTCAAAAATAAAATAAAAACAAAACAAAAAATTTTAAAGACATAGCAACCTTCAAAATCAATACCCAGGACCTATATTTCCTATTTTACTTACAAATGGACAGGGGAGGAAAGTTAACTTGCTTTTTCGGTCTCTTTTCTATGTTCTCCAGCAAAAGTAGAGCTACAGTCTTTTTAGCTTTGCACTCAATTGTGCTGCCTAATAAATGCACTATGATTATTCAAAATCCAGCAAAGATATGGTCCAATATTTTGATTTTGGAAAAGTAAAAATTCTCATATATTCTCATTAAAAATGGCTTTGAAACCAAAATTAAACATCTGAACATCCATGTTCTTTCAATGATTTTTCTAAACATAAAAGTTGTGGGGCACCTGGGTGGTTCAGTCAGTTAAGCATCTGACTTCAGCTCAGGTCATGATCTCATAGTTCATGACTTTGAGCCTCATGTCAGGCTCTGTGCTGACAGCTCAGAGCCTGGAGCTTGCTTCAGATTCTGTGTCTCCCTCTCTCTCTGCCCCTCCCCTTCTCAGGCTCTGTTTCTCTCTCTCTCAAAAATAAATAAAAATTAAAAAAAAATTTAAACATAATAGTTGTATTTGATTTTTGTGTTTGTAACCTAAATCCATTATAAGTCCTTCTTTCTCTTTTTTTTAAGTTTTTTTTTTTAGTGTTTATTTATTTTTTGAGAGAGGGAGAGAGAAACAGAACACAAATGGGGGAAGGGCAGAGAGAGGGAGACACAGAATCTGAAGCAGACTCCAGGCTCTGAGCTGTCAGCACAGAGCCTGACGCAGGGCTTGAACTCACGAACTGTGAGATCATGACCTGAGCCAAAGTTGGACGCTCAACCAACTAAGTCACCCAAGAGCCCTGTAAGTCCTTATTTCTAACTGTAATTTTCCCACTATCTCTTTGCCATTGATATTTTTTCCTACATCAGTCACATCAAGGTCACTATAAATATTTCAATAGTAAAGGAACAAATCACCCATGATTTACCCTTAGCTCTTCTCCACAAAAAACCACACAAAGCAATTCATTGTCTAGGAGAGAAATGGACATATAGAGATGGCATATATGTGTTGTTTTATCCCATTCTGGGCCCCAGAATTTTTACTATAATGGTCACATAAAGAATCTGCCAGCCCAGGGGCGCCTGGATGGCTCAGTTGGTTGAGCGTCCGACTACGGCTCAGGTCACGATCTCACTGTCCGTGAGTCTGAGCCCCGTGTTGGGCTCTGTGCTGACAGCTCAGAGCCTGGAGCCTGTTTCAGATTCTGTGTCTCCCTCTCTCTCTGCCCCTCCCCCACTCATGCTCTATCTCTTTCTCTCTCTCTCTGTCAGTAATAAATAAACATTAAAAACATTAAAAAAAAAAAAAGAATCTGCCATCCCAGATATCTCTATATCTTTATATTACAATACCCAGAAGGGTTCTGAAACCTGGGACTTTTTAAAGATGGAAAAATAGGGGAACCTGGGTGGCTCAGTCGGTTAAGTGTCTGACTTCAGCTCAGGGCATGATGTCACGGTTTTTAAGTTCAAGCCTTGCATTGGACTCTGTGCTGACAGCTCAGAGACTGGAGCCTGCTTCAGATTCTGTGTTTCCCCCTTTCTCTGCCCCTCCCTGACTCACACTGTCTCTGTTTCAAAAATAAACATTAAAAAAAAAATTTAAGGGGCACCTGGGTGGCTCAATCAGTTGAGCGTCCAACTTCAGCTTGGGTCATGATCTCACGGTTTGTGAGTTTGAGCCCTGCATCCGGCTCTGTGCTGACAGCTCAGAGCCTGGAGCCTGCTTTGGGTTTTGTGTCTCCTTCTTTCTCTGCCCCTCTCACACTCGCTCTCTGTCTCTCTCTCTCAAAAATAAACATGAAAAAAATTTAATAAAAATTTTTAATTAAAAAATAAAGATGAAAAAATGATTTTTGAGAATGATTGTATTCAGGTTATGATAACATATATATATACATATACATACATTTTATTTATAGTAACAAAAGCACCATGTAGAAAAGCTCTGTTATCATCGGTAAGGTAAAAATACTTAGCCAGTGGTGTTTGGTGAATATTTCTTTTCTTCTTTGCATTTTATGAGCTCCATAAATTCTGTTTCAATTGTGTCCCCAGATCTCAGCCCTGCTTATACTGAGAGGCCGTTTCTTTGGGCCCTGAATTCCTATGGCAGAGCATTTTTTTGTCTGTCTTTGAAATGATTTGTAAAATGTTATCTCCTCGTTGTATGTGTGAGCCTGTTTCCGTGCCACCGCAGTTCCACCTCACCTTCTACATCCTGTATGTGTTTCTGCTTGTGTGACCCTGGGAAAGATGATTTATTCTCTTTCCTTTGACAAGAAAAATAACTTCCTGTTTGGGATCCAAACATAAAATCCTTCATCCATTGGCGGCAGCTTGATTGTCATAACATGTCCTGTGTAACACCTCTAAACACCCCTCTCCATCAAAGCAGCACAGGGGCACTCTTGCTAAATCATAGTGCACACAATGTCGTCTGGGTAACAATAGTAAAAGGACACAAAACAAATTAGATATGGATCCATTCCGAGTCTCAGAACTGACTTTTCCCTTCGTTACTGAAGTGTTGATGCCACTTTCATAAAAACCCACGGTTTACTTTATTCTTATGAGTCAAACAACTTCCTTTCTTCACTCTATTTATAGAAATGCATTAGGAACTTATTTTCAAATTGGAAAATCATTGGCTATGAAAACATGTTTTTATTTGTTTCAGATCACACCATCCTAGTGCCAACTTATGCATTCTCCTAAACTGAAAAGACATTGACCCATTTTTCACCTTATTTCCACACAACAACTACATAAGCTATATGAGTCAGGATAATCTCAATTACGTTGTAGTAACAACCAGCGCTGAATTTCAGTGATTTCTTAAGATTTATTTCTCACTCATGCTACCTTTCAATGTGAGTCGGCTGGAGACCTCTGGTCACCACAGTCACCCAAGGACCCGGACCGGCAGAGGCTCCATCTCGACCCGTGCATTTACGATCATCCCGGCAAGGAATAGAGAACGTGGCAAACTATGCACTGGCTCTTAAAACTTCTTGCCAGAATTAACGTATCATTTTGCTCATATTGTACTGGGGCAAAGCAGGTCATGCGGCCAAGCCTGTCTTAAAGGGGGAGAAGTCCAAACCTACTATGTTTCCAGCTGGAGAATGTGGAATGTGTGTGAAGACCCCCAGTGATTGTTCTAGCACTTACAAATGAACGTCACCAAAAAGCAAAGTTGAATGACAATTGAATGACTGGGGCACCTGGGTGGCTCAACTAGTTAAACGTCCAACTTGTGCTCACATCATGATCTCACGGTTTGTGAGTTCGAGCCCCGTGTCGGGCTCTGTGCTGACAGCTCTGAGCCTTGAGCCTGCTTCAGATTCTGTGTCTTCCTCTCTCTCTCTGCCCCTCCCCCATTCGCACTCTAGGGGAGAGTTTAATAAATACACATTAAAAAAAAAAAAGCTGTTCCTTCTCAAACCTTAAAAAAAATAAATTAAAAATATAAAACATTTGAATGAAGAAAAAGGAAGAAAAAATTACTCAATGCTACCAAAGTAGCCACAATATAGTCACTCTTTTAAGGGCAAGGGACTGTTATGCAGCCACCAAAAATTATTGAAGAATTTATAATGACATGGTAAAATGCTCAAGATGTAATATTAAACGATGGGGTGCCTGGGTGGTTCAGTCAGTTAAGCGCCGACTTCGGCTCAGGTCATGATCTCACAGTTCGTGGGTTCAAGCCCCGCATAGGGCTCTGTGCTGATAGCTCAGAGCCTGAGGCCTGCTTCTCATTCTGTGTCTTGCTCTCTCTCTGCCCCTCTGCTGCTCATGCTCTGTCACTCTCTCTCTCAAGAATAAATAAGCTTTAAAATTTTTTTATAAGAAAAAGATGTGATACCAAACAAAAACTATCAAGGTATAGTATTGTTTTCAATATTAGCTCATTAACAATGTTAGCCGGAGTTATCTCTGGCTGGTGGGATTAAAGTTTTTGTTTTCCATTTTTATACCTTGTACACTTTCTAAAATAGATATGCACATTTTTATAGAAAAATATAAATGAACTTAAAAAATACTCAAAACCTCTGTTTCATAGCTTTATTAGAATATAACTTACATACGTCTACATTCACCCATCTAAACCATACAGTTATAGGAGTTTTAGCAAATACATACAGTCATGCAACTATGACAATAAAAATTTAGATGTTAGGGGCATCTGGGTGGCTCCATGGGTTGAGCCTCGGTTGACCGAGGTTGACCTTGATTTCGGCTCAGGTCATGATCCCAGGGTCATGGGATCAAGCCCTGCTCATCATGGAGCCTTCTTAAGATTATCTCTCTCCCTCTGCTCGTGCTCTCTCTTTAAAATAAAATTTTAGGGGTGCCTGGGTGGCGCAGTCAGTTAAGCGTCCGACTTCAGCCAGGTCAGGATCTCACAGTCCGGGAGTTCGAGCCCCGCGTCGGGCTCTGGGCTGATGGCTCAGAGCCTGGAGCCTGTTTCCGATTCTGTGTCTCCCTCTCCCTCTGCCCCTCCCCCGTTCATGCTCTGTCTCTCTCTGTCCCAAAAATAAATAAACGTTGAAAAAAAAATTAAAAAAAAATAAATAAAATAAAATTTTAAAAAATTAGAGTATGTTCAATGCCCCCAAAAGTTCCTTAAGTCCCTTTGTGGTCCAACCTCCCCCAACAAACTCCTCGACCTGTTTTCTGCTGCTATATAGTTTTGCTTTTGCTAGAAATTTCATATAAGTGAAACTGTACCATATGTAGTCTTTTATGTCTATTTTATTTTATTCACCATGAAGGTTTTGAGATTCATTCATGTTGTTACATGCATCAGGAATTCATTCCTTTTTATTACCAAGCAGCGATTCTATAAAATGGAAACACCATTCATCAGTTGGTAGACATTTGAGTTGTTTGTAGATTCTGGCTATTCTGAATAACACTGCTATAAACATTGCATACAAATCTTGATCATATACTTTGAGTTCCCTTGGATAGATACCTAGGAATGGAATTTCTGGGTCATACAGGAAGTGTTAGTTTGATTTTTTAAGAAACTTCCAACCTGTTTTCCAAAGTGGCTGTACTATTTTGCATTTTTATCAACAATGTAAGAGGGTTCTAGTTTCCCCACATTCTTATAAAAACTTGGAATTGCCTATCTTTTTAATTTTAGCTATTTTAGTGGATGAAAAATACACAGTACTTGGACAACTCATGCACAGACATTTAGCTGCCATTAGCATGGTTGTAAGCTCCACTTGCATGGTGGAAACTTGAATTTCATGCTTGCAGGCCCTCAGCAATCTAACCAAAGCCAAGGTAAGTCTTTTTTTTTTTCTTTTAAGCTTATTTATTTTGAGAGAGAGCACATGAGCAAGCAGGGGAAGGGCAGAGAGAGAGAGAGAGAGAGAGAGAGAGAGAGAATCCCAAACAGGCTCTGCACTGTAAGCGCAGAGTCTAATGTGGGGCTTGAACTCATGAACTGTGAGCTCATGACCTGATCTGAAACCAAGAGTTGGATGCTTAACTGACTGAATCACCCAGGCGCCCCACTAAGGTTAAGTCTTCACTAACTACCGAAAGCTTCATGTCCTCATTACTCTAGACTTGGACTGAGTAAGTTTCTTACAGTAACATGACATATGCAACTCAAGTTATATACAAACTAACCAGGATAGATATTTGTGCTTCTTGAAAATGTGTGTGTTGTGGGTAGGGGAATGGAGATGGAATTATGTTCTGAAATGCCACTGAATTTTTCTTTCTTTTTTGGTTTGACAAGACAAAGTATGAACTGAATTTATAATTATTCCTTGATAACTACAAGGACCAGAAGCAACTGCTATGGTACTAATGGAATTCTTTGGCTTGGGATGAGCCTAGGGAAATGGGATACTTACATGTAAGAAAGGTAAAGGAGAAAAATCCCAAGAGAAACTGTGTGTGTAAGTTTCATGTTGTGTATGAGGAGATGTGCTGCATTGTTGTTGATGAATATTGTGCTAGAATAAAAATTTCCTAAGTTCAGACTAAGCTCTTCCATTTATCAGCTGTGTGACCTTAGATGAGCCATTTAAACTCTCTGGTTTCTTCATCTGTAGAATGAGTATAATACTATCTGACCTACCTAGTGCACGGTAACCAGGGATACAAGCTGCCCTATAGAATTGTACTGCAATTTACATTATTTGTACATAGTATACTTGTACTTTTCATTTCACCTTTTATCTTATGTGATCACCCAATAACCCACTGAGGTAGGAAAGAGTAGTTATTATCTCCATTTATAGACTAAACTGAGATTCAGAGGGTTTGAAATCCCACAGTGAAATTTGTTATAAAAGAAAGACTTCTAATTCCCTGGCCAATGGATTATTATTTTGTGTTGTAATTCTTTTTTTTTTTTAATGTTTATTTATTTATTTTTCAGAGAGAGAGAGAGAGAGAGAGAGAGAGAGAGAGAGAGGCAGAGAGAGAGAGGGAGACAGAGAATCTCAAGCAGGCTCCATGTTGTCAGCACAGGGCTCAAATTCAAGAACCGTGAGATCATGACCTGAGCCAAGATCAAGAGTCAACGCTTAACTGAATAAGCCACCCGGGCACCCCTGTGTTGTAATTCTTACATGTTATATGTTGTGCTGTAATTTGCCACGTTTTAATTGAAATACGGCCACGTTCAATTCATTTCTGTACTGTCTATGACTGCTTTTTGTGCTACAAGGGCAGAGTGAGTCATTGCGTGAGAGACCACATGGCTTAAAGCCTAGAATATTTACTATATGGCACTTTAAGAAAATATTTGCTAACCCTTGCTTAAATGCTTTGTGTATTTATTAATTCACGTATTTCTCCTAACAATCCTATGAAGCAGGCTATATTAGGATCCCCATTACCCATTTGAGGAAAGCGAGGTAGAGAAAGGTAGAGCAACCAGATCAAACAGCAAGTAAGTGGAAGCGCTGAGATTTGATCCCAGGTATTCTGGATTCCAAACTTTTGCTCTTAATCCCTTTCATTATTAGTCTCACCTACTCCTATTGGGCCGTATTTCATTCAGGCAACATGAATTCATCGAGCAACTATTAACTGCATTGTTCCAGGTAACGGACGCCATTCTAGGGATTGGGGATAGAGTAGAACAAGGTCCTATGGAGCTCACATTCCAGTGGGGGAGAGAGACAATTAACAAGTAACCAAATGAACAAGTAAGATTGTCTCAGAGAGTGATGAAGGCTGTGAAGAAAAGTAGGCTAGAGTGACAAGGACAGAGAAGTGGGTGGAGCCGGGGGGTAGGGAGAGGAGTTGCCAGAAACTAGCTGCATATGTTGAACATATTTGACTGTGATCTTCCCCAAGGCAAGGCCCTTGCTCATCCTTCTTTGCCTCTCCAGCCCCTGTCACAGAGTAAGCACGCAGAAACCATGTGAGTCTATATGGCTGGTCCTTCCTCCACCTGCCTTCCCACTGGCCTTTGCCTGCTCCTTCATCTGGCTTTGTATCTGAGTGTTCACATGGCCCCTTCTTTCACACAACATCATGAGCCTCCAGCGGTCATGACCGCTGAGTCTGAGTTCCACAGACAGTTCAGAGTTTTGCACAGAAAGGGCCCTCAAGAATAATTTCTAACTGACATTTATAATCAACCATCAGCCTGGAGTGTTTCAAAAATAGCCACGTACATTGACATTTTAGTTAGTGCTGTATGTCATCTATAGTTTTCTCTCTCTTTTCTGAGGTAATAGGGAGGACCACAGTCATTGGCAACAAAGATCAGTCTCCAGTCCTGTGTGCATCTCTGTGAGCTGCCAGTGGCACTTCCATCCCCCTGCTCCATTTACCTGGCCCTGAGTCCTAGTGAGTCCAGCCTACCTGTGGGAGGTTGGGCTTCAACCTTAAGATACCGAAGGTGGGGAGGAGGGAATGGCCCGAGTCCCTACAGGTAACACACAAATATACCGTGTTTGGGTACAGTCTCAGTAGCTGATTAAAGGTTGATTTTAGATTGGTACTGTCAACTCATAGGAAACACAGCTTTCCAGGGATGATTTAAGTAGAAATTCCATCCTCCTGCCAAACTAGCCCTTTGCAAGCATAAGCAAACCCAGAGTCCCCGTGATGAAGGATGCAAGGAATGATTGACTGCCTGGAGAGAACCTGATATGGGCATTTTCAGTCCTGGCTTCTGGCCTGACCTTGTATGACCTTTGCGATTGTCCTGGGCAGGCTGACTTCGTGACACCTGTCTTCTATAGGAATTGTCAATGCCAACCCCACCTGGCTCCACTCAGCTGGAAGCTGGCTCTGGCCGACACTGCCTGCTGCTACCCTGCTGATGCCCACGTTTCCCTTTATGGTTTTCCATTTGCCCTTATCTCCTTTGCTACCTCCTCTTGCTTGCTAGCTCTTTCTTTCTTTCTTTCTTTCTTTCTTTCTTTCTTTCTTTCTTTCTTTCTTTCTTTCTTTCTTTCTTTTGCCTTTCTGTATTCCTATGACTACTAATTGCACATGTTTGAAAATATCCTGTTGCCGAAAAATGTTTTGTTCTGGATATGAAACTTTTTCCAGGAAAGGCTGGGAACAGATCCTGGAGACTAGAAATAAAAGCTATTTGTATGTGTATTAGATTCCTAGGGCTGCCATAACAAATTGCCACAAGTTGGGTGGCTTAAAGCAACAGGAATGTATTCTCTCACAGTTCTAGAGGCTAGAAATCTGAGATTAAGGTTTTGGCAGGAACGGCCTTGTTCTCTCTAAAGGCTCCAGGGAAGAATCCGTCCTCACCTCTTCCAGCTCAGGCGCTTACCAGTAATCCTTGTCACTCTGGTTTGTAGCTACATCAGTTCATTGTCTGTTGTCATGTGGCCTTTTCCCTTGTGGGTGTCTCTGTGTCCAAATCTCCCTCTCCTTTCTCTCATAAAGACACCAGTCATCGGATTTAGGGTCCACCCCCATTCAATATGACCTCATTTTGACTTGATTACATCTGCAAAAATTCTAGAAGGTCAAGTTAGGTCACATTCCAAATAAGGGCACATTCTCAGATGCCAGGGATTAAGACTTGGACATATCTTGGGGTGCCTGGGTGGCTCAGTCGGTTGAGCATCCGACTTCGGCTCAGTTCACGGTCTCGCAGTTCGTGAGTTCGAGCCCCGCGTTGGGCTCTGTGCTGACGGCTCAGAGCCTGGAGCCTGCTTCAGATTCTGTTTCCATCTCTCTCTGCCCCTTCCTCTCCCTCTCTCTCTGAAAATATGAGTAATCATTAAAAAATAAAAAAAAAAAAAAAACAGGGCAAAAACTCTCACTGGATTTAAAAAAAAAAAAGACTTGGACATATCTTTTGGAGAGGGGGGCACAACTGAACACACGGCAGTATGGGTTGGCTGTATTTAGGAATGTGAGGTCACATTTGGCCCACGCCATGTTGCTGTCTGATGTATTGACTGCACTTTAAAAGCCCACCTCCAAATGAGGAAGGGAGTGGATTTGGTGAGACGGCAGAAGCCCCCAAAATGAGACTGGTCTCACAACATCTTCCTGCTAGCTACAGATAAACAGAATTGGTTTATTCCATATGTCCTTTTCTGCACATTTTAGATAGAAGGCCCAATTTGCCAGAATCCAGGGCTATCTCTTTTTGCAACATGCCCATTCTCATCTTTAATTTATTGAGCATCTACTATGTAACAGACCCCATGTGAGTGCTTTCTTCCCTGAAAATTGTCAGGTAGAGCCTCCTACATATAGTAAACCTGAGGTGCAGAGAGGTTAAGTAAGCTGCCCACAAAACATAACTGGCAAGAGGCACAGGGAGAGCTGAATTCAATTTTGTCAGTGTCTTTAGTCTACTCTCTCTGGATCAAACATGTATTCATGTGTGCATTCGGCTTATGATAGTTAAACATCAATTAAGTGTTCGACCTTAGTGATAAGGCAGGAAACCAGATGGCCATGGTCCTGAGTTCACGTAGGAGATGTGGAAGTCAGGGAGGACACAGAGGAATTAATTACATGAAAAGTCAGGAGAAGAGCGTCCCATGATTTCCCTTAACAGAGCTGAACTGTCTGAAAGGCTGTCATTTTTAGAATGGATAATGTGATCTATTTTGCTATTTTGATACACCTTAAAGATCAATAGAAGGAGTTTATTTTTGGAGGGCAAGGAATTTGTCAGTTAAGATGGCTTATGGTTCAAGACTACTCTCATCCCAGTGACCCGGCATTTACCACTCTGTGGCTAGCCTCTCTTTGACTAGTTCCCAAGACTATAAACCAGAGAGGACAAGCCCCTGAGTTAGTTCAAGGGCTGTGCAAGGGACATGTTGAGTATAAAATTCAAAAGTGAATATGATTGGGCTTCACAAATAACCACTTGGTTTTACCACAAGGTTTAATATTTATGCCCCATAAACATAAGATATTGTGAATCGCACTCGTTTTATTATCAGGATACCTCCAAAGAAGGTGGAGAAATAGCTAAAAATTAGCCTGGGCTGGTAAACATGTTGTATGTCATTGAGAATGTTGTGATCCTTACCTGTGTGGTGGCCCTCCAAACCTGGAGGGTGCTAGTTTGGCAGCTGGAATGGGCCCAGCCACCACCTTAGAGAGTACTGGGTGAGGAGAAATGATGGGGAAGAGCCTGCTGCTTCCCAGACTTTCCTCACAGCTGGAACGCACAGCCTAGCCCTGAATGGGAGGCCCCAGTGTTGAGGTTTCATTTGAAGTGTCAATTTTCATCTCAGAATGCTGAAGAGCTGCCCAGGGAGTGGAGAATGCCATCCAAACATCTTCCCTCCGCCTGGCCTTCAACGCCCTCCGTCGTCTGGCTTCTACTTTCTTATCCAGCCTCATCTCCTACATCCCCTCCTGCCCCAACTGCCATGAGTCAGCACGATCGGTCCATGTGCCCGTGATTATGCTTTGCACAGTCGAACCTCCCAACTTGGCTCGGACCTTTCCTTCTGCTTCTGTGGCAGGGTGTAAAAATGGCCACAATTATGCGTTTTCCTCACTGTATCCACACCCTTCTGGAATGTGACTTTTCATTTTCTTTCATCAAGAAGTAGAATTTCTCTGTACCCCTTGAATCTGAGCTGGGCTGGTGACTGGCCTTGGCCAGCAGGATGCAACAGAAGTGAAGTAATACAGGTTCTGAGCCTAAGCCTTAAGAGGCCTAGTGTGCTTTTGTTCACTCACTTGGAACCCTGTGGTCACAGTGGGAGCAAGTCTAGGCTGGTCTACTAGTGATAAGACATATGTGGCTCAGTCACCCTGTCCTTCAAGCCGACAGTCTTCCAGCTACTAATGGAGCCACCAGAGGATTGCAAATGCTACGGTGAGTGATGGCTGCTGGCATGGAGATCAACCATGCTGGGCCCAGAGCACCAGAGCTGTCCATCTAATCTATGGACAGGCGAGCAAAAATAAATGGTGGTTGTTTTAAGTCATTAAGTTTGGGGGTTGTTACTATGCAGCAAGAGATAACTAACACACCCTGGAATTTCTTTTCCATCCATCCTACAAACACACACTTAATGCCTCCATGTGACTCCATCTGTGCGAGGCTTTGGGGGCTTAGAGCGAGCATAGACTATCTCTAAGGAGTTCTCATTTCCTCTGTGTGGGCCTTTGAAGTTCAGTTCTTTCAAGATAGCTAAATCCCATTTCCCAGATGTCTTCTCAGATCTCCCCAGTCAGAATGAGTCTCTCTCTTTCCCATCCTCAACCCACTGCATCTTCATAGCACATGTTTGGATTCTCTCTCTCCTGGACTCCTGTGGTGGCCGCCTAACTGGGTCTCTCCGTCCAGCCTGATGGCTGCCTGACTGGGTCTCTCTGTCCAGACTGCTCTTGAATCTGTCCTTCGCAACCATGCAGCAATCTTTCTGAGTGCAAATCATATTTCCCTGAGTAAATTCCTGCACTGGCCACCTCTCAGCCCTGACACAATGTTCTAAACTCCCCACTGTGCTCTGATTCCTGCCATCCAGGCTAATCTCCTGCCATGCTCAGCCTCCCACTTTTATAGTCTAGCTATCAATAGTTCACTCTTCCCAGTTCTCTTCCAGGAATGTTCTCCCCACCCTAGTCTGCCTAATAGGCTGCTATTCATTTTATTTTTTTCTAAATGTTTATTTGTTTTTGAAAGGGAAACAGAAAGAGCACAAGAGGGAGAGGGGCAGAGAGAGAGAGGGAGACAGAGAACCCCAAGCAGATTCTTCTGTGCTGACAGCACAGAGCCTGATACATGACATGTACCAAAATCAGAGCCTGACGCTCAACCTACTGAGCCACCCAGGCGCCCCTGCTATTTAGGCTTAGTTGTCACCTCTTCCAGGAAGTCTTTATTGAACTCTCCTCCCTGCCCCACCCCTCCAAAGATAGTTCATCACTTCCCACTTCTGTGCTTTGTGATATTGCTGTTGTGTACCAGTGTAATCGCTTGTGTTTACAGTCTGGGGTCGAATATTTGTTCATTCAAGACCTAGGCACTAATATTATCTGTATATCTAGCTAGTCCTTTGGTAAAATCCTTTCAGTTAGGAAATAAACGTTTGAGTGAGTGAGCAAACACATGAAATATGAAATGAATAAAGACTGCCATTATAGTTACCCACCCCCGCCCCAAAAGGGTAATTTCTCATATCTATAGAGCAGATAGATGTATACTATCCTTGTACAAATAAAATTTCTTTAATTCCTAAGAGAAAACTTCACCCAGGAGATAAAGGAGGAGAATCCGTGTCTTGGAGCAAAAATGATGAAATACAAGTTGGAATGGGAGATTTATCATCTGAGACCCAAACATTATCTACAGTCTAATTCTTTACAATCTTTATGAATCCTGGGTTGTGAAGTCCAGTCTCTATATTTTTTAAAAGGGAATTCTAATCTTCTTTAGTGTTTCTGAAAAATAGTAAAGAGGACCTACTTTATCCTAGCACCACTGCCCATTTATTCTTAACATCCCTTCCTAAGTCTTTCACACCACACGCATTCTGGAATCTGTCATCCCCAGCACTATGACCACCCAAAGAAAAAATACCTTCAGCATGACGGGATGCTTTTCCCTTTTTCCCACTTGTCTTCATTTCTTTCCTTCTCAGCTCTTTAATAAACTTATTTTTTTTTTAATATTTTATGTACTTATTTGTACTGAAGAAGAGTCAACATACAACTATTGTATTACTTCCAAGTATACCACCTAGTGCTGCAATTACTTATAGATACTCCAAAATGGTTACCACAATAAGTCAAGTTACCATCTGTCACCATGCAAAATTGTTACAATATTACTGACTATATTCCCTATGCTGTACACTACATCCCAGTGTCTTATTTCTTTTGTAACTGTAAGATTCAACTTCTTCTAATCATCCCTAACTGGTCTTTCTCTCATTAGGCTTTCTCTCTCGATTTTCAAATCACCAAAGCCAAGGAACATGTGTGGCAGAGAAATCCAACTTTGTTAGAAAAGAGGAGCTGAAAGAGAAGAAAATTTTACAAGGAAGTGAATGATAGCCTTCCTTTAATGAAAGCAAGGAGGCAGAGGTTAGGAACAATTGCATTCTAACACAGCCTGGTAGACTTAATTATTCTATCCCCACTGGTATGATCTGATTCATTGGTCCACAACAAAATGCAAAAAATAAATGAGGATGTTTTTGAAAACAATTCTTAAAATAAATTTTAAACACTGTATTTTAGTCTAGTATCTACCTTTCTGGAGTTGTCCTTTATTTTATTTTAGAGAGAGTGTGAGCAGAGGAGAGGGGTTAGAGGGAGGGAGGGAGGGAGGGAGGGAGAGAAAGTGAGAGCAAGAGCGAGAGCGAGAGAGAACCTCAAGCAGACTCCACACTCAGCATGGAGCCCAGCACAGGGCTTGACCCCATGACCCTGGGACCACAACAGAAGCCCAAATCAAGAGTTGGATGTTCAGCCAACTAAGCCACCCAGGCACCCCTGGACTTGTACTTTCTTTAATGAAACCATTGTTATAGAGGATAGTTTTTGAATGTTCTTATTTGGCAAAATAGAAATGTGGCAACCATATGTAAATGCACTTAAAAAAATTTTTTTTACTAGTCCTTAAAGTCCTAAAGTATGGAATCCATTAATCTACTATTAAGAGTTAAGAAAAAAGGGGGACCTCCAGTTAAGGGGTGAAGGAAAAGGAAAGGAGAGGGGGATAAATGTCCCAAACTCTAGGAAAACATTTCCAAAAGCTATTCATACTCTTTGCCCTTCTCCCAATCTGGACTTCTGGACCCTGTGGGCCTTCAGAGGTATTCTAATGAGGATACTCAAGCTATTGGCCATATTTCAAAAAGTCTAAAGAAAACTATCATCTGCTAAAATCCAGTCCGTATAGACTAGACAGCAAATTTCTCTGTTTGTGGCTAAAAAGACAAGAAGTCAATGTAGTAGCAAGGATTACCTCGTGCTGATTAGAAGCACCAATTAATGTCTTTGTGTTTATTAAGAAAAAAAAGGAAAATTTATTGATTAAAATGTTTTATTTGAAATAGTTTGGCACTCTCTTAAAAGGTTAAATATAGAGTCACTGTGTGACCCAGAAATTCCACTCTTGGGTGCATATACCTGACAGAATTGTAAACACACATCCATAGAAAAGCTTGAATATGAATGTTCATAATAGCTCAAAAATGGAAACAACCCAAATGTCCATTAGCTGCCAAATGGAGAAACAAAATGCAGTATACCCATACTATGAAATATTACTTGGCAATAAAAAAGGACAATGTACTGATATAGGCTGTAACGTGAATGAACTTGAAAACATTATATTAACAGACAGAAAAAACAGACAGAAAAGACCACATACGATGAAATTCCATTTATATGCAATGTCCACAGTAGGTAAATCCATAGAGGCAGTAAGTAGCCTAGATTAGTGGTTGCCAGAGCCTAGAGGGAGATGGGAAATGAGGAGTGACTGCTAATAGGTTTCATTTTGGTAATAAAAATGTTATGGAAGGGACACCTGGGTGGCTCAGTCGGTTAAGCGTCTGACTCTTGATCTTGGCTCAGCTCATGATCTCACAGTTCGTGAGTTCGAGCTCCATATTGGGCTCTGAGCTGACAGCACAGGGCCACAGAGCCTGCTTAGAATTCTGTCTCTCCCCTCTCTGCCCCTCCCCTGCACAGGCGTGCTCACTTGTGCGCATGCTCTCTGTCAAATAAATAAATACAAATAATTTTTAAAAATGCTATGGAATTACATCATGGTGATGGTTGTTATTTTGTGAATACACTAAAGCCAACTGAAATAGGCACCTCAAAAAAATAAACTAAAAATGTTATATTTGTTTCATAGGTAGTATTATTTAAAACAGGGAAAAGCAATAACAATGAAACTTTGGAGAGAAGTTTGGGAAATACTGCTCTACACAGATTACTATTAGGAGCCAAGTGTTCTGTATCCTCAGTTTACCCACATCCAAACAGATTGGCATTCACGTTACTTCTAAGTTCAAAGGTTTACTACTTCTTCCTATGTAACACCGTTAGTGCTCGAATAGGCCTCTCTGTGCCAAACCACATGGAGTCCCAGGAAGAGAGGAGAAAGTGGTCAAATCCCACTTTGTCTCTCTTTGCTACCTGGCCTGAAAGCCATCCTGCTTGTTCCCCAAAGCATCACAGAAAACCTCATGAGTGTGAGGGCTTGCACTTCTGCCCATGGCTGCCATATCCTCTCCCCAGGGCTCAGACTGGTGGGTGGGCCCTGCTCAGGATGGACCAGGGCTCCCCTCCTCCACCCACTCCCTCTCCCCTCACCCACTTACTACTACAGGACCACTGGCGTCTTGATCCCCGTTCATCAAACACAATGACACTCAGCGTCAAACCACAGTTTGGCTAAGGCTGCCCGAACTTCTATATTTCATTCCCAAGTGATCTCCCCCACATCAAGCGTTTTGAAAACAATGTTTAAAAAAAAAAGAGGTGAAGTAAAGGTGAAATAAAATTAAGGAGTGGATTTTCACTAAGTTTTAGCTTCTGGGGTTTCTAGTGTCCTGTCTATTCCCTGACAAAATGGTGTTTTGCCATTATGGGAAGGAAAGGAGCAACTTCTGCAGTCAAGGATCGTTCGAATTTCCCAGGGAAACCTTTGGTGTCAGAGAGCGTAGGCTGGACGGTGCTTCACAGGGCCTCTGGTCTGACACCTCAGCCATTGCAGAGATCAGTTCCAGTACATTCTTGGCTGATGTCCATCAAGTTCCAATCCTCATGCATCTTCCGAAGAAGTGCTCTCCTCTTTTACATTGCTATATAAACTTTTGTGGGTCCATGCTTTTCTTTTCAGTTAAAGCCCACTGTTCATTTACTCTATCACTAATAAAAACCATGCTCACATATCTTTTTTTTTATTTTATTTTTACACCAATCCTGCAGGAAAGACACAGCTATCTCTATGTTACCTTTGAGGAAACTGAGTTTCTAAGGCATTAAATGAATCTCCCAAGGTTGCAGAGTCAGGTTTCAAACCCTGAGCTTCTCATTTTTTTTTAATTAATTCATTTATTTTATATTAAAAAATGTTTTTTTCAATGTTTATTTATTTTTGAGACAGAGAGAGACAGAGCTTGAACGGGGGAGGGGCAGAGAGAGAGGGAGACACAGAATCGGAAACAGGCTCCAGGCTCTGAGCCATCAGCCCAGAGCCTGACACGGGGCTCGAACTCACGGACCGCGAGATCGTGACCTGGCTGAAGTCGGACATTTAACTGACTGCGCCACCCAGGCGCCCCTGTTGTTGTTATATTTAATTCTAGGTTTCACTGAAGTCCTTACTTAAGGTAGCTAATTCATACATATGTTCCACAGATTTACATTTTGCAATTCTGCTAACAGAGAGTATTTGCCCCATGGAAGACAAATTTACATCACCAAAAGCCCTAAGGAGCGCAGACTCTCTGCCCTTTGCTGTAAATCTTTTTTTCTATTCTTTATATCTATTTTTGTTGAGCTGGTTCTGGCTCCCTCCATTTCAGAATGAGACTAGGATCTTATCTGCCGTGTTTAGGGGATACCTTTGATCCACCAATACAAACCACTTAAAATTAATCACCATCCACAGCCCTGGCCCTTGTCTGGAAGCTTAAACTCCTCTCAGTTCTCCAAAGTGGAAAAAAAAAACTTTTAAAAAATACATTGCTGCTACCAAAAATATGTATTAATCAAAGGACCAGAGATTCTCATTTTGTAATATTTCAACCCTAAAGTAACCTAGGCGGGGTTGTCCCTGTGCTTTTAAACTCACACAAATATATAATCGTTAAGTTTGCCCAGGTATGGTGTTCAACACCTATCCGGTGTGACGAAATGTAAGAGGGCATCAAGACTCGCAAATGAATGGTGAAGAGTTTGGGCTTAATGAGCTAATGGAGCATGTATTTTTTAAATCAGGAAAATTTTTGTAAAGCTAATCGAATGGTCACCAATTGAATAGCTATGTGGCTTGGCTTTGATGCATGCATCTGATGTTTCCCATTTCAAAGGGCTTTCCCACTTGAGTGTCAAAACCTGTTCTGGAGGGAATTAGGACTGCAGTTTTCATCCGCATTTCACAGATGAAGAAACTGAGGCTCAGAAAGGTTGAACAATTTCATTCAGGTCTTCCAACTTATAGTCTAGGACTGGTTCATGAATGTGAAGATGAAGTAAATCTTTTCATTCAGTTGTTAAGTGGGGACTTTATGGTGTTTTTAGACTACGGGTCTATGATTCCTTGTATATAATCCTTGGGGTTATATGTGCTTTGAGATTTGGAATAATTCAGATACACACACACACACACACACATACCGCACACCACACACCATACACACAGAGTACCAGGGTACACCTTATAATTAAACACTAATTTTTTTGCAGCACCATCTGTAAATATTCATGCTAAATAAGATAAAGATTATAAACAGCTTCATGCCAGTTTATGTCAGGTTTTTACCACCACGTGAGCTTGCTTCAGATTCGTAAACAGAACAAAAGCTTTTGTTTTTCAGAGCTTTTTAGACTTCGGGACTGAGGAAGGTGGGCTGTGGAATGGTGCTCAGACTACGAAAGTGATCATTTTCTCGCTGCTTTCTGCTACTGGGAATGTCACTTGCTGGCCTAGAAGGCTTGTTCTCAAGCTTTCTGCAGGAAGGCTGACTGGAACAAACAGTTTGCACCTGCTTGTCTGTCTTCCGTAGCTGGCATGCTCTCAAAGGAAGGGCCTTGGCTAAGTTTGAAGTATAGTTCCAGGCTTTGGGGAGACAAGCCAGTGAACTCAACTAATAAACTCTTTTATCCAAAATCCCTAAGGGTGAGAGGAGAAAAGAAAAAGAAATTAAAATGGAATAGCAGGCTGCTTTCAACTCCATGAGAGCCGACCAGATGATGAAGCCAGAGGCATCTCATCAAGAAAGTCCAAATTTGATGAAGCAATTTTGTTCTGGAAGCATTTGACTAGTCAGACCTGCAATGAACCTATTATAAGGTCATCAAGATGGGTTGATAGAAGTGGAATCCATACATTAATATTAATGGAGGTATAATTATGATATCACTCCCCATTTCACTCCCTGCTTGTGAGACAAGGCCAGGCCCTTTCCTGTGCCAAGAAGAGACAGAGAACACTTTCTAAGCTGTGTTGTGTTGTCACAACTGGCCTTCTTTTCAGCGTATTTCAAATGCAGCAGTGTCCATTTTCCTGTCTGGTCATCCCCGGTGACTGCATCAGTTGAAAATCATTTTGTGTCCAAGTTGATGACACCTCTTGCTGGGAGTGGGTAAATGATGGGGGGGGGGGGTAAGTAAGTGAATGGTATGGGGGTGAGCCCAGCACTCATAGACCCCAGTGACCTGCATTCTCCAGGGGTCCACTGACACCTATGGAAAGAGCAGGATGGTTGCTATTGCTGCTCAGTGTTACATGTATGCTCAGTGCATGTGTACTGTATGTATACTATATATATATATTCAGTACTTGCATAACCAATGCATGTATACTGTACGTATACTCAGTGTGTGTGTACTGTATATATAATCAGTGCATATATACTCATTGCATATATACTGTATCTATACTCAGGGTATACTCAGTGCACATATACTGTATGTATACTGTGTATAGGCTCAGTGTATGTATACTCAGTGCATATGTACTATATGTATAGTCAATGCATATATACTCAGTGCATATATATGTGAGTATCCGAACTCAGTGTGTACTCAGTGTACAGGAACTTTATGTATACTGCATAAATGCTCAGTGTAGGTATATTCAGTGCATGTGTATTATATGTATACTCAGTGCATGTATACTGCATGTATACTCAGTGTATGAATACTCAGTGTACGTATGCTATATGTATACTGTACATATGCTCAGTGTAGGTATAGTTCATTGTATGTATACTCAGTATACAGTCACTGCATATATACCCAGTATATACTGGGAGGTTTGGGCAACTGTCCCACCAGCAGCAAAAGGGAAAATACCCACCTGAGAGAAAACATTATGAACAAAGATTTTTTTGTGCCCCCCCCTTTTTTTTTTTTAACTCTGCTTACATTCATTTCCCTTGTAGTTTATTCACAATAATCTTTTAAATCTAATCAATTATTTGGTACCTTCCTTGTTATGAAGAAAAAATATCAGGGCCTCCAATCTCCTCAGTGCTAACTTCTTTTGCCGAGTGATTCCCTTATCTCTTGATGCACCTGACTCAATTCAATTTCTGAAAAAAGTGTTTTTGAGCACTTCCTGTGTGTGCAGAGCTCTGATGGCACAGATAATCAGGTCTGAATGCCAAGCCTACTGCTTACCAACTGTGTGAATCTGGACAAGTTACTTAACCATCACAGGGGGCAATTTCCTCAATTGCGAAATGGTAGTAACACATGCAAAGTTTGTTGTGAGAATGAAATGAAGTAATAAGAGTGCTTATTACCTAAAAGACACTCAAGAAAGTCTTATTATAGCTAGATGCTAAGGGGAACACGAAGATAAAGAAAACACGTACACGTATTTCTTCAGTGCAGGGAAAATATATAAAGGATTTCTAAAATGACTTGAGAGCAGAGATAAGTTAAATTAAATTGTGCGGTGGAAGTTGTGCATTTGATCTGGGTCTGGACAGACACACAGAATATTAGAATATTAGCAGGCTGGGGAATGAAAGTGAGGAGACTGAGAAAGGACACACTGCTTCTAGGCATAAAAAAAGTGATACAGAGGCAGGAAAGAACTGGGAAGGAGAAATCGTACCACAAGAACCAGACTTTTCCAATATTACATAGATTGAAAATATTTTCCCCTGATAGCATCACAATTATTCTTTTATTTGTCAAAGAAAGTGTTCTGATTTGGGGATTGAAAAATAGTCAAGCTACCATCCACTGCGGCATTGCAACACATAATAGGTGTAAGGTTGGGGGCAGGGTGCCATGTTAGCTCACTATGACTGCAAAGGCCTTGAGGGCCGGGCAAAGAAATGAGATGCCCTTGAAGTGTCCTCTAGCAAGAAGCCCTACCAGGCTTTAGGACCTGAGTGGCACGAGTTTGGGAAGTTTTTGTGATCAGTATGCAGGATGAGTTAAAGGGGGGAAAGACAAGGCAGGGCAAGGGGATTAATCCAGGAGTTATTATAGCTAAGGCGGAATAAAGAAGAAATCATACAATTTTCCAAATACAAAGAGTAAAAGACATGACTTCACAGCCAGAAGAGCTACTTCAAAGAAGCAGGCTGGTGGCTAGAAGGCCAACCAGGACTCAGGGCGGCTCTGCTCGTGTACCAGCCCTGCCACGGGGGCTTGTTCTCCCTGCTCTGGGGACTCAGCCACTCACCTCCAGTGACAGTGCTTGGCCCTGAATTCAACATACAGCAATCCAAAAAATGAGTCACCATGCTTAGCTAGCACCACTAATAAAGTTATTCTTACCACAAAATGCCTGCCAGTAGAAGAGGATCTCACAGACCAGAGTATTTGAAACAGGTGGCAAAATGGGCAAACACAACCTATTAAATGTAGCTAGCTCCCAAGTCACCATGGCAAACAATTTCATGTGATTTTAGAGAAGTTTTGCAGTCAACGTCGATGGTGGTTGTCTTTCTTTATATCTGTTTGTATGTCTGTCTTGCCTACCTTCAAGCCTTTTCCCCTTCCTTTCTTACAAGAAGTGAGACCAGCCCACCTGTTAAGTTGTATTTGAGGTTTAGAAGAAAATACTGGAAACTTAGGTAACTTGAAGATGGTTTGGAATGTGGCATGATAAAGTAGGAACTCCTAAAAATATTAAAATGCCTTCTGAACAACTATTCATTATAACAATTTTAACAAAAGAATTTTCTACTAAATTGACCAAGACTAGCACAATACTCCTAAATTTGTACACCAGGAACTCCCATGACTTTCTCCAGTAAGTCTGAGTTTGCCTCTAGGGAAATAATTCTGCTGTTCTCCTCTCTGAAGGTCAGCCCTGAGTGCCCAGTAGAAATTGCCTGAAGCTACTATGCTATGCCTAGAAGCAGCCTCCAGAAAGAAATTAAATGCATTCAAAGATCAGCTATCCTTTTAAATGACACGAATAGAGATGTGAGGCAAACTGGAGAAGATGCTCCAAGCATTTGTTTCTTCCTGGCTACCAAGGCAAACCCTTGGCTGCTAGATGGAATGAGGCGCGTGATAGAGCTATGGTCTCAAGGGAAAACTGTAGACATCTCTGGTTTGGTGTAGTGGTTGTCATCTGTCCATCCCAGACTTAGGCAGAAGTCATCTATCTCAGTATCTGTTTCACAGGCCAATGCAAGTTATTGAATTTGGGAAGATGCTGAAGTGTGTGTTGATACAGTTCACAGAGAAGTTCTGACTTCAGCATAGGATTTGCCTATCTGGGAATTCAACTTGTCTTAAGTTCTCCCTTTTTTATGATTAATTGTTGTACCTGACATTCAGTTCCTGCCACCCTCTGGGAGAAAGAAATGAGGGTCTCTTTAAATGTTGTCCAGGGACCCCTTTAGCACTCACACTTAATCTTAAGTTGGCCACTCAATTCCATGGTCCTTGGAGTTATTTCCTTTATACTTCTCAAATGCCAGACACATTGTACAAGCCAGTGCATCCCATTCCCTTGGATTCCATCTCCATTCTCTACAAGTGAAAGTTTTAGCACTTGCTCTGTTACAGCATGCCAGGAACTACCACTAGCAATGAGGTCTTCATTGTCATCTGGTGAGTGAGTAAACCATTCCAGAATTCTATCATTAGAGTCCAATTCCCAGAAACACTCAATTATGTCAGGTTGATTGATAGTGTTGGTCAAGTCTTTTATGTGATTACCGATTTCTGCCAAGTTGTTCTATCAGTTCACAAGGGAGGCATATTGAAATTTCCAAAAATAATTGTGAATTTATTTCTTTTTTCAGTTTTTGTTTCATGAATTTTGAAGCTGTATTATTAGGTGCATACATGTTAAGAATTGTAATGACATTTTAGTGAATTGATCTCTTTATAACTGTATAATGTTCCTTTTCATCTCCAGTAATGTTCCTTGTTCTGAAATCTTTGTTTGATATTAATAATGTCACTCTAGTTTTCTTTTCTTTTCTTTTTTTTAAAATTTTTTTTAACATCTATTCATTTTTGAGAGAGAGAGAGACAGAGCATGAGCAGAGGGCAGAGAGAGAGGGAGACACAGAATCCGAAGCAGGCTCCAGGCTCTGAGCTGTATAGCACAGAGCCCAACGTGGGGCTTGAACCCACAGAGTGTGAGATCGTGACCTGAGCTGAAGTCAGACCCTCAACTGACTGAGCCACCCAGGCGCCCTCTTTTCTTTTTTAAGTAAGCTCTACACCCAATATGGAGCTCACACTCATGGCCCTGAGATCAAGAATCACATGCTCTACTAACTCAGCCACCCAGGCACCCCACTCTAGTTTTCTTTTTAATTAGTGCTTGCATAGTTATGTTTTGCCACTTGCTTCCTTCAATCTAGCTATGTTGTTTTATTTAAAGTAGGTTTCTTCCAGACAATATATAGTTGGTCTTGCTTTGGTTTCCAAGCTGACAATCTCCGCCTTTTAATTGGAATGTTTAGACTATTTATATTTGATGTAATAACTGATAATGGTTATGTTTAAATCCACCATATTGCTGTTGGTTTTTCATTATTCCATATGTTCTTTGTTTCTTTCTTCCTCTTTTACTCATTTTTTTAAAAGTTTATTTATTTGTTTTGAGAGAGAGAGAGAGAGAGAGAGAGAGAGAGAGCGAGCAGGACAGGGGCAGAGACAGGGGGCAAGAGAGAAAATCCCAAGCAGGCTCCACTCTGTCAGCACACGGTCCAACACGGGGCTCAATCTCATGAACCACATGTGAGATCATGACCTGAGCCTAAATCAAGAGTCTGACACTTAACCAACTGACACACCCAGATGTCCCTACTCCTTTCTTTTACTTTATGTTTTATGACCTCATTTTAGCTTCACTGCCAGTTTATTAGTTGTGTCTCTTCAATTTCTTTGATTTTTATTGTTGTTATTTATTTTTAGTGATCATTCAAGGATTTACATTATACATCTTTAACTTATCACAGTCTACCTTCAACTTTACCTATAGTATAAAATCTTTCATCTATTTCCCTGTTAGTCCTTGATACCATTCATTTTATTTATTTATTTTTATTTTTTTAATGTTTATTTATTCCCAAGACAGAGAGAGACAGAGCATGAGCAGGGGAGGGGCAGAGAGAGAGAGGGAGACACAGAATCTGAAGCAGGCTCCAGGCCCTGAGCTGTCAGCACAGAGCCTGATGTGGGGCTCTAACTCACAGACCGTGAGATCATGACCTGAGCCAATGTGAGACGCTTAACTGACTGAGGCACCCAGGTACCCCTGATGCCATTCATTTTAATTCTACATATGGTAGAAGCCCTACAATTAAAGAATGAAAAAAGGTGCTTTTTAGATTACCCACAC